>NC_053025.1:469588582-469797181 GCF_003073215.2 Triticum urartu | reverse complement strand
GTTTCGAACGTGTCCAGTCGAACACATGGCCGTTTCCTCCATTCTGCGGTATGCCAGGCCTCGTTTCCATCGCCTATTCCGTCCAAGCCCTCCCGATGAACATGACGCATTCTGTTGCCACCCCATGAACACGATGCATTCCGTTGCCTCCCCATGAACACGACGACGACGCTGTTTCTCCGTTCTGACCCAGCCATGTACACGAGCCCTCGCCGTACGTATGCGTGAGTAGGCGTTCGAGACCCGCCTGTATGTACACATACGTGGCCGTATTTTCTTTCTTGCACCCTGGCCGCCTCTACTACGACACGTGCGTGCCTCTACATCGACCAGTATATATGTACGTACACGTTCGCGACCAGAATGATAACGCTACGTACGCTTCGACCAGGTGGGTCCTGACTGTCAGGCACTTCCTTGCGTGCGAAGATGTAGCTGGTGGGTCCCAGCTGTCAGGGGGGCGAAATACGGTGGCCCATACGGTGGGTCCCGCTGTCAGGTGGAGGAATAATTATTTTGCATGTAATAAGGAGACACTTCCTTGCTGCGGCCGTGGATCCAGCTGTCAGCCTCTCAACGTACAGTCCACGTCCGATGGAAGCCGTTCCTTGACCACGTTTACCACGCCGCGCCGAGAGCACTAGGGCGGTGGACGACGGCGAGGCCTGGGAAGGGTGCGACGCAGAGCTGGGGAAGACGCGGCAGTGGATGCCCACGCGTAGAGGAGGACGAGGGTTCACTGGTTCGCTGCGGTGTGAGGCTGCCGTAGCCGCAGAATAACAGGGGGTGTGGGTGAGTAGAGGGATGGCCTGGCCAGCGGTGGGAGTAGTAGGGGGCGGTGAGGCCTCCGTCGCATCGCAGCCGGCCACGGGAGGCAGGAGCACGAGGCACGACCGGCGCTGGTTTGGGCGGCTGGAGCAAGAAGACCAGAGGTTGAAGAAGCACTACGGCCGTTGGATGGACATCGTACGGTCACTGGAGCTAGAATCATGCATATTGACTAAGTTGACAAAGCCCTCCATCCCCGTCAACTTAGTAGGCCCACAAGTCAGCCTGCAACTATACTGGGTCCCAGCTAATAGGGGGAGTATTCATTTTTTTGTGCGCAATAAGTAGGCACTTCCTTGCGTGCGAAGATATAGCTAGTGGGTCCGAGCTGTCAGCGGTGGTAACGTTTTTTTCACGAAATACAGAGGCCCTTTCGGTGGGTCCCTGATGTCAGGTGGAGGAATCATTATTTTGCGTGTAATAAGGAGGCATTTCCTTGCGTGCGGCCGTGGACCCAGCTGTCGGCCTCTCCACGTAAAGTCCACTTCAGATGCATGTCGATCGTTGACCATGTTGACCAGGCTGCACCGAGAGCACCAGGGCGGTGGACGACGACGAGGCCTAGGAAGGGGACGACACGGAGGCAGGGAAGACTCGGTAGTTGTTTCCCACGCGGAGGGGAGTACGACTGTATGAGGGTTTACTGGTTCGTCTGGCATCGCCGGAGAATAACAGCAGGTGTGGGTGAGTAGAGGGATGGCTAGGCCAGCGATGGGAGTACGGTCGGGCGATGAGGCCTGCGCGGCAGCACAGCCGGCCGCGAGGAGGGAGCAGGCAGTCCCGCCGGCGCTTGTTTGAGCGGCTGGAGCAGGAAGAGAAGATATTGAAGAAACACGACGGCCGTTGGATGGACATCCAACAGTCAGTGCTTGTGCGTCAATCTTTTTTAGGAAAGCCTCAAATCTATGGAAAACAGCATACATCCCATCTGCCATTATTTCTAATAATTTACAGTCCATTTGCTAATTCTTAAGGTTTTTTTTGGAGCCCGTATTCTTTTTGTTAGCATTATAGCCCATATTGTGGCAACTGTTAAAAAATTGTACGAAATTTTGCATATTTCGGTGCGGTCCGAACTGTTTATAATCCCGAAATTTTGACTCACATTCAAACTGATTTTACAAATAAATGTATATCAATTTAAAATCCAACAAATTCTCCACGCATAAAAATTAATGTAATTTAAAATCTTAAAATAAAAAAAAGATATTTGAAACTAATTGTCGGTTTGATGTGTTTTAAAAATGTACAACCCATTTCTCATTACTGATGGGTCATTTTCTCGGCCAGCCGAATGAAAGCTCTCCCCGTCTTGAAAGAATTGCAGCCCAACAGGCCTGACAAAGCGACTTACTTGGCAAATCACAAAAAAACTGGGCAGTGACCGTGGAGAACATATCCATTGCACCGGCTCCACTGATGCAACGGATGCAACGAGAGAATCTGGACCACGGGATAGAGAGCAGACGGGCTAGATGTTAGCAGTAGGTGCCAGCCGGTACATTTTGCATAATGGACCTTATAAAGTTATTCAACTGCGCATGTAGTCCCTCCAAGATTCTTCCATAGTCTCCTTCCGTTTGCTCTGTTCCACTCTGTACCTATCTGCAAGCTACGGTTAGGGACCGATCGACTCATTTTTAGGTGAATAGAAAGAGTGTTCATAATTTATGTAAATGCACAGCTGCCTTTTCTCTTTTTTTTGCAAAGGATGCTTTAGCTTATTGTTAACTAACAAATCTGCAATCTAGCCATTACATGGAAAAAATGATAATATCCAAATATGCTTATTTATATGACAAAATTAAGAGGTGTGTTTGTATGACAGTGTTAATAATTACATATCAAGTGTCATAATCACTGGAGAAGTTGCACTAAGGCTTCAAGATGCACTAAAGTAATTTCATCCAGGCTACAATTGTCTCGTAGAAAACTTGACAGTACCATATTTAAATTTCTTGTACACCACTGTCGTATACACAGTCGGATTCACTCATTGTGTACATATATATGACGCACATATTTCATAAGGATTGCTTGTTCTACACAACTCTTGAACAGAAGGTCCACCATCTTCTGTTGTCAATAACTTTACTACAAGAGATACATTACGTTTCAGATGCCAATATATCCTGAATTAGCAGCTCTCCTCATCATCTGACAGAGATATCTTGGCTGGCTAGAAGAGAAAAAGTAACTATAAATGAGCTTGCAGCTGAACATCCAGACAATACCTGAAAAAATAGGAACATCATCTATTTTTAGAAGCATATCCAATATGAGAGGTCAACCAAATTATCTCATTGGGTAAGAATAAACTTTATGCTAAAGACCATTTCAGTGACACTGCTTAAGATTTGTGTACCAGATCATGGCTCTTACTCCTAAAACCATTGGTGAGTGTTGATTGCAAAAAATATATTCTTACTTGCTGCCATTACAAAATATATTCTTGTTCCAGATCTTGACCTTAATGTCTGCTCTTCATTCCTGCAAGTACATGAGGTACAGAAAAATTTAAAAGAAGGGGACTACAACTAACCTGAAATTGTTATAAATCAAGTGAAGAATCATATTTTCTTGTAGAGAAAAGGGATACACCCCTTGCTTTCATTTATTAGAATGAAACCTGAAAGTGTGATTTCTCGGTTGCGAGCATCGGACTTAGTTTAGAAATAGTTGAACAAAAATAGCGATAGCCATAGGCACAGGTCGGTCAGAGTACATCTACAAGTAAAATTCACATGTACTACAATTACATGTATCAAAAATTTGTGAGATGATTCCAGGCATGTACGCTAGATCAGTATTGTTATTTTAAAGAATTGTTTGAATGTGGATTGCAACAAAGAAAAAAGGCATGAATAAGAAGAACTAGTAATGAATTCAGAAAGTTCAATTGGACATTAAAGTGCAGTTTCATTTTACGATCAACAAAGTGAATCAAAATAAGACACTTCAAAGTATATTCTACTCCAAACATGTACGCTAACTCGCTTTTTCACATACAAGTCATAACATTCTTGCACAAATCTTACTTTATAGGCTGCAGGAGATATGAAAATTGTTTACGAATTAAGTATGGGAACAATGAGCACATCTCTTTGCCTGTTTGCTACACCATTGCTGCAATTGGGGGAAATTGACAGATGGGAGGAAACATAATATTTGGATAACTCAATAAGAGATCATACCCTGGATACTTTAAGCTGCAGAAGATGGCCGGCTTTGCGATGGCTGGGTCAACGTTGCCCAGACCTACAGCACGGCGACGCTACATGTAAGTGCTCGTCGGTGGCGCGGCCGTTTCAGGGGAGAGGGGGCGCTTGTACAGAGCTGGAATTAGGTACAAAATACAGTAGGGAGAAGGTCAGAGTGGCCCAGCAGAGGGGGAGGTGGAGGGGAGAGAGGCGATGAAGCAAATCGCTAACCCTAGTATGCAAATCCTCGGTGTACAAGTACAGAAGGGAGAAGAGCGAAGGGAAGAAGACGATGGGATCTTGGAAGGACTGCTTGTGTAGTTGAATGACTTTACAAGGTCCATTGTGTGAAATGTACCGGCTGCCACCTTATACTAAGATCCAACCCGTCTGTTCTTCATCCAATGGCCCAGAATCAGTCGGCGCATTCGTTGCACCAATTCATCCGGTGCACAGGATACGTTCTCTGTGGCCGTGGACCCAACTGTCAGCCTCTCCACGTACAGTACTCTTCCGATGGAAATCGTTCCTTGACCACGTTGACCACGCCACGCGGAGAGCACCATGGCGGTGGACGACGGTGAGGCCTAGGAAGGGGACGCCGGGGCAGTGGAAGCCCTCGCGGAGAGGACTACAAGGGTTCACTGGTTCGGCTGCGGTGTGAGGCTGCCGTCGCCGCAGGGCCTGGCCAGCGGTGGGAATAGTAGGGGGTGGCGAGGCCTCTGCGGCAGCACAGCCGGCCACGGGAGGCAGGAGCATGCGGCACGACCGGCGCTGCTTTGGGCGGCTGGAGCAAGAAGACCAGAGGTTGAAGAAGCACTACAGCCGTTGGATGGACATTGTACGGTCCCTGGAGCTAGAATCGTTCATATTGACTAAGTTGACAAAGCCCTTCGTCCCCGTCAACTTAGTAGGCCCATAAGTCAGCCTCCCAGCAAGGTGGGTCCCAGCTAGCTGGGGGAGTATTCATTTTTTTGTGCGTAATAAGGAGGCACTTCCGGTGGGTCTGAGCCGACAGTGGGGGGAACGTTTTTTTCGCGAAATACGGTGGCCCGTCCGGTGGGTCCCTGCAGTCAGGGGGAAACATTTTTTTTTGCAAAATACTGGTGGCCCGTCCGGTGGGTCCCCGCTGTCAGGTGGAGGAATAATTATTTTCCGCGTAATAAGGAGGCGCTTCCTTGCGGCTGCCGTGGACCCAGCTGTCAGCCTCTCCACGTACAGTACTCTTTTGATGGAAGTCGGTCGTTGACCACATTGACCACGCCGCGCTGAGAGCACCATGGCAGTGGACGACGGTGAGGCCTAGGAAGGGGATGACGCGGAGCCGTGCAAGACGCGGCAGTGGATGCCCACGTGGAGAGGAGTACGAGCGTTCACTGGTTTGGCTGCGGTGTGAGGCTGCCGTCGCCGCAAAATAACAGGGGGTGTGGGTTAGTGGAGGGATGGCTTGGCCAGTGGTGGGAGTAGTATGGGGGCGGTGAGGCCTCCGCGGTAGCACAGCCGGCCATGGGAGGCAGGAGCAGGCGGCACGACCGGCGCTGCTTTGGGCGGCTGGAGCAAGAAGACCAGAGGTTGAAGAAGCACTATGGCCGTTGGATGGACATCATACGGTCACTGGAGTATTGACTAAGTTGACAAAGCTCTTCGTCCCTGTCAACTTAGTAGGCCCACAAATCAGCCCAACAATATGGTGGGTCCCAGCTAGCAGGGGGGTATTCATTTTTTTGGGCGTAATAAGGAGGCACTTCCTTGCGTGTGAAGATATAGCTGGTGGGTCCGACCTGTCAGCGGGGGAACGTTTTTTTCATGAAATACAGAGGCCCTTCCTGTGGGTCCTAGCTGTCAGGTGGAGAAATCATTATTTTGCGCGTAATAAGGAGGCATTTCCTTGCGTGCGGCCATGGACCCAGCTGTCAGCCTCTCCACGTACAGTCCAGTTCCGATGAATGTCATTCATTGACCACGTTGACCAGGCCGTGCCGAGAGCACTAGGGCGGTGGACGACGGCGAGGCCTAGGAACGGAAGGACACAGAGCCAGGGAATACTCGGCATTTGTTTCCCACGCGGAGGAGTACGAGGGTTTACTGGTTCTTCTGCCGTCGCTGGAGAATAACAGTAGGTGTGGGTGAGTAGAGGGATGGCTAGGCCAGCGATGGGAGTACGGTGGGGCCGTGAGGCTTGCGCGGCAGCATAGCCGACCGCGGGAGGAGGGAGCAGACAGTCCCGTCGGCGCTTGTTTGAGCGGCTGGAGCATGAAGAGCAGAGATTGAAGAAGCACGACAGCCGTTGGATGGACATCCAACAGTCACTGCTCTCGTGTGTTGACTAAGTTGACAGGGCGTTGTGTGTGCGTCAACCTTTTTTTTATGAAAGCATACGCGTCAACCTGTAGTAGGCGCACAAGTCAGCCTCAAATCTATGGAAAACAGCATACAACCCATCTGCCATTATTTCTAATAATGTACAACCCATTTGCTAATTCGTAAGAATTTTTTGGAGCCCATCTTCTTTTTGTTAGCATCACACCCCATATTGTGGCCACGGTTAAAAAGTATACGAAATTTTGCATATTTCCGTGCGGTCAACTGTTTTTAATCCAGAAATATCGATTCACATTCAAACTATTTTGAAAAATAATTTATATAAATATAAAATCCAAATAATTGTCCACGCATAAAAATCAATGGAATTTAAGATCTTGTAATGAAAAAAAATTGAAACTAATTCCCGGTTTGATGTGTTTTAAAAATGTACAACCCATTTCTGGGCAAACAGAATAAAACTCTCCTCGTCTTGAAAGAGTTGCAGCCCAGCAGGGCCGATAAAGCAAGTAGGCCTTGTTTGGGTATTTCTTTAAAAAAAATATAACTGGGCTAGCCATTTTCAGCAAGAAAAAAACACAACTGGGCTCATGATGTGGTAAACATAAATAAAACCATGGCTAGACAGGCCACAGCTCCCGCACAGCCCCGTTGTTACCCTGATTCGTCGCTAAAACTAGTATAAATAACAACTGCTTGTTCCTCAAAAAAACTGCACGACTTGCTGGGTCCCTGGTGTCAGCCGCTCGTAGTGTAATTCTCTCGTTTATTGACTACGTTGACAATGGCGTGAGCCCTAGATGTCCAACCATTAGGAGGAACCATATTTTTGGGCTTGTATTATAGAGGCACTTGCTTGCGTACTGCCATGACGCTGGTGGGTCCCTACTGTCATCCTCTCCACGTACAGTCATCTCCTTGTTCCTCTCGGTTGTTGACGACGTTGACAACGCAAGAGGGCGGCGCACCGCGCATGGTGAACGAACCAAGGCCGCAAGGCGGAGGATGACGGCGAGGCCTCGGACGGAACGAACAGGAGCCGTTGAAAATGCGCCGGTCCAGTCGCAGGCGGAGGGGAGTACGGGGGTTGACTGGTTCAGGCGCGGGTGCGTGTTGGGGCTGACGTCGTCGGAGAATAACATGATGTGTGGGGGAATAGAGGGAGGGACTGGCCAACGTTGGAGGGTACGTACGGTAGGGCGGCGGAGCCGCAGCCAGCCATGGGAGGCGGGAGCAGGCGGAGCCGACGGGGTGGTTTGGTTTGGGCGATTGGAGGAAGAAGAAGAGAAGAGATAGAAGATACACGACAGATGTTGGATGTCAATCCAATGGCTGGTAGGCAGAATCATTTGTTGACTGGCTAGTAAGTCGACACCACCTTGGATAGGCTATTTCCTCGTGGGTCCCAAATGTCAAAATCCAAATCTGTCACGATCATGCAGCCTTTCCTATGAAAATTTACAGCCCATTTGATGTGCTAGTTCGAAATAAGTTTGTGGGTGCTGGTGGGGGCTAATCACTTGGCTTATGTAATGCACAGTGAGCTCAAGCAGCCGGCGGGAGTGATGTTATTTCCCTTGGTTTGGATTTGTTACAATATTTCACTCTAAATTAAACGAATGGCAAGCCATTTGCCTTGTTTCAAAGAAAATATGACAGTTACAGCCGAGTTGAAAAGGGCAGGAACATCTAACTCCATCTTACAAACTGTACAAAAGCACGAGGGTTAATTGTTCATCAGGTTTACAAAAAACCAGATTGAAAAGGGCAACAACATCTAACTCCAGCACTATTTTCAGCAGTCACAGTCAAATGGATCGGTCAGGTCCATAGAATGAACATCCTAGGTCATAAAATTTACTGGATTATGACCACAATATGTTGTAAATAGAAGCCCGACACGTTCAAAAGCTCTTTTGCCCCCCTGAAACTCCTTTTTTTGCTCTTTGACATACCCATCCGTCAAAACCATGCTGCTGATAAACTTAAGCCTGATGGACAATAGTAACCTCGCATTCAGCAGGAAGAATGTGACAAATCTTGTGTTTGCATGGGTGGCTACATATCATTCTAGCGTTATTGTTTTCAATCGAATCTCATGAGAAGTGAGAAAATCCCGATGCTTACGAATCCACCGATTGGTTATAACTTTCTTACCCCGTCCTGTTGCCTAAATAGACATGAAGATTGAAAACAGTTAAGGTCTAAAAGAAGAGTGTCAAAAGAGAAACAACTAAACGGTTAATTCTAGTACACTATATGCGGGCTTCCAATGTGCGTGAAATTATCACCTTTATATACAACTTCTCCAGACAGGGAAAGCATTGCAGCAAGCCAATAATCTTGTTCAGATCAAAATTATTCATTTGGATATATAAGATCTTAACAGAATCTAGCACCATTGATAGGCCATCCATGGAGAAACTCTTCATTGAGCATAGAACATAATATTAGTACAAAGTGTGTACTCCAAGATGATATATAAATTATGCGCAGAAATTTAAAATGCAGCTCATGGTTACAAGTGTAGATGATAATATAAAGTACCTGAAGAACTATGGAGCCAAACACCATATTGAAATGAGCGCAGAGATCATGTATTACACCCAAGGTCTCCAGTTTAGGCGCAGAGTGGACGGTTATTTGCAACGATGAATAACTAGAATCAAGGATCAACCTTTGAAGTGAAGGGGAATCTTGGATGATGAGCTGCCTTCCATCAAAAGAAATTCCAATTCTTACAAGGTTAGGCGACTTTATTTGGAGACAACCGATTCTAACTGTGAAAACAAGCACCAAGCACTCCAGCGCAGGGCAACTGGAGTGGATGATGCCGTGCAATGAGGCCTCCGATATACGAACCCGCACAAGTGAAAGTTTCTTGAGAAATGGGAGTCGAAGGTTTAGTACCAGATTGTCTGGTAGGTAGCACTGCGCAAAGGTGGCGGTGTGGAGAGAGGACGAAAACCCCGAGATGGACATCGGTGCTGAGGGCACAAGTTCATGGCGTTCGGTATGTGGTATTTGATTTCTAGGGGAATAGTAGAACTCAAGCAGCTGTAGTTCTATGAATTCAGGGGATTCCAGCCAGGCGTCCACTGTGCAGGGCATGGTATGCTTGCTCAGGTAGCATGACGGGATGCAGAGGCTTTGAACGGAGCCCTGGTGGGAGGCGATGATGGCTCTGGGATTTCAAAATCATTGAAGAGAGATAGCTGACGACAATCGAGATTAAGGGGAATGGCGCGGCATAGAGGGCGCCACCGAATTGAGAGGACTTGGGTGCGGCAGCAATCCTTGGTGGGGAGAAGCGAGATGATCTCCCCAAGGATGGCGTCCGGGAGATCGCTGATGCGGTCCACCCGAGATTCTACGGGTTCCTGGGATCCGGTGGGGGCAGGGTCGCCGCTTCTCTCCGCGCTGCTGGGTGCGGGATCTACAACAGGCGTCGCCGCTGGCGGGAGCCTCATCTTCTTGGCGTTGGGGTCGGCCGACTCCATTTTCCTCGAGGGCGTCGCGTCGCGCTCACGGATTTGAGCAGAGTAACGAATGACGAGCCTAGTTGTAGTGCGAGCGAAGAAGGGGAGCTGGGGGTTTTCTTTTGGAGTGAGGAAGAAGGGGAGCTGGGGTTTTTTGTAGGAGTGAGGTGAGGAATTTGGGGGTACGAGTGGAGCGAGCTGACGTGAGGTGGATGGGAGCGAGGAGGAAGAAGAGCACCGAGGTTTTTGAATTGATTTTACTATTTACTAGTGTGGATGGGCTGTTTTGTCTTGGGACCCGAGAAACAATTACTACTAGTACAGTGGAGACACTCTACAGCTACCCAGAAAAACAATTACTACTAGTACAGTGGAGACACTCTACAGCTTCTGGCTCCTCCTAGGTCATTGAAACGTCTCCCTCTACTGAATGTCGTTATACTTTTGTTCACCGACATGCGGGCCATGCAGCGCGCGGGCCCAAATGCCATCAACCAAATTAGAAGGCAGTATGCAGGCAGAGAGTCACCCCGGTCGTAGCGCGGCAGTAACGAGCCGTCGTATCACAAAACCCCACCTCCCGTAGTCTAAGTTTGACGGATGAAGCAACCATCATTTCACTCTTCGCTGAATCCCCTTCTCCCTCACCGTCTTCAAGAAAGGCAACACTTGCATTTGCCACTGTTCTTCTCTCCGAACGAAGGGAAGGTAAGCGGATCCGTGATGTTGGTATATTTTCGTTCAGAGAAAAAAAAGAACTTTTGCAAAGCAGTAACCGATCCTCACTCTCTTTTTTTTGTTTCATTGTCATTGCGATTGTGTTTTCCTTTCAGTGGACTCCTAGTATTCGTTAGTTTCATGATGGACCAAGGAGAACTAGGCAAAGATCTACCGATACTGGAGCAGACGTGGGAGGCTGATCCCCACGAGACAGAGAGCTCCAAGAAGATGGAGGCAACCACCGAGGCGACCCCAGATACTGAGATGGTCAACGCCCCGTTTGAGGTTACAGCCCCCATGGCATTGCAGGAGCAGTTTTCCCCCTTCGAGGATGTGTCCCCCCCCCCCCCCCCCCGCTGAGCTGCCCAAGGTGATTTCCTTCTTTGCCGATCTCGATTGTGGTTTTTCATCTAAGTATGTGGTGATTTTTTTTAGAAAAGGAAGTATGTGGTGATTAATAATGCACTATTTTATTAGCTTTGATGCCATGGTATACGTAGTGGTTTAAATAACTCGTGTTTCTTATACTGAAAAGTAATTTAGAATTTGTTTCTATTTCAATTAGAGCCCTGATGCAGACAAGGATTGTGTGGTTGTACATGTCACTCGCTATGAGGCGGACGACCTGAATATACGCACTGGGAAAACAGAGTTCTTAGGCTGTTGGATCCTGGAAGCCATTTGCGGTTATATCAATGAAGAGTTGTATTCCAGCCTCACTGTTGTCAGGCGTGGTGTCCAGGGTGTACTGAAGCACAAGAAGTTCAAAGCTACTCCTTCGTTTGTGAGGAATACTGTTCTTGTCAAGCTTACGCAGGAAGATGACGTGGCATGCCTCCACAAACAAGTTTATCAGTGGCAAGGCCACAAGGTTGTCTTCATGAAGGTTCACAGGATTGAGATGCTGCGGGACGTCCTCGATGATGTTCATGGCAAGGTCCGTCTTGTGTCCAGCCCAAATTAGATCGAGGCATGAAATAGTTGCCCCGGCTAGTGTTTAATAGTAGTTTGGATTGTGTCTAATTATCCGAACCTTGCCTGTTATCGACCCCTCTAGGGCTAGTGCTATGTTTGAATCTGTCTATGGGAACTGCTGCTACTTTTGTGTGCGCGTGAATCATGTGAGAACCATCGTAATTGTTGCCGAAACAGATGCGTCCTCACTAGTTTTTTCATGAATATGGCATGGTAAGACATAAGTTGTCACAGTTTATCATACGAGCACTGTGTGTTTTGATGAAATAGAGCACTCATTCGAGAACCGTGCGCCGACGTATACATAAGTACTTGTAAACACTGTTGGTGCTACCCCACTTGTAAGCAGTTGTGCAAAACATGGCACATTGGCTCAGCTCGCTTCAACACTAGGCTATCGACCAGCTAACAATGAACAATATGTTGTCTGACATATAAGCAACTATGTATCTTGTTACAGTGGTTCATGCAGTTAATTGAGGCCATAATTTAATAAATTCCAAACGTTCACACGCTAGTCCAGCACTCATGTGGAACACTCACATTAAACTCGTCTTCATAAAAAACTTGAAAAGCATAAGTTAAGCAATTTTATACATCTCAATGATTCATAGAACATAACAAACATATACTAGTTCACAGCAAAAGACAAAGTTGTGAGAAGGTTTACAAATCAAGAAAAAAGAAGCAAGGCTTCTCTCTAAGCAAAGGGCCTCTCGGCAGGCTTAAATTTCCTGGAGTTCACTCTGGTTTTTTCTTGTTGCCACCATTCAGGGTTAGGTTCTCTCATTCCAGAATAACCAATTATAATTGTGGTATCAGCTGGAATGCTAAACTGAACCATGCAGTGTACTGACCAGCTGAAATGCTTGTCCATTCCACTAAATTTAAGCACCGCTATTTGCAGAAATAAGCAGACCACAATGCCTCTTGTCCGCGCACCTGTCCAAAAAACCGCCGTGCAGTCGTGCCAGCTAGTCCTTGGTCCATGGATGAACTGGTAGAAAGTGCATTCCGGACTAGGATGCAGTTGTTTTCGCTCGTCCCTGCACTGCAATCAGGAAGTAAAACGTACGAATCAGCTTCTTTTAGATTGTGTTGGTCATTCTACCTTAGTTACTACCAATGTAGGGATACCTTGAAGACGGGAGGTTAGACGACGGCAGCGAGGGATAGCCACTCATTTTGCGCAGTTGTACTAAAACTGAGGTGTGTGCTTTTGATTGCTCAGATAGAAACGATACGGAGACAGGCATCCCGAAACGATATGGAGACAGACATCCCTATTTGCGCAAATAAGATATACAGTTATTTAAACAGACATCCCTATTACTACTTTCCCCCGTTTCCTCTTAGAACCAAGTCCTAGATTCATGCTACAGCTTTCCCACTTTCTTCCCTGTTTGAACCAACGCTTTGAGTCGACTGTATGAAATAGCTTTACTTCTAATCTACTACTACTATAATGCGGCATTTTTGAAATTGGATTTACCACTCCATCTTCGGTTCTCCCGCACAAACAAGCATTGGCTCAAAATCCACCGTTCATTTCCCCTCTCATGCATATCACTGCCGTCCATCAAACAAAGGATGACATGATCTGACGGCTAAGAGCTGCCGGATTCGCTCCCACTCCTTGTGCACATGGCTGACTCTGCTCTCCAAGTAAACAAATAAAGAAGTCCCCGTTGAATCTGGATTGCACCTACTGAAGTTGAGAAATATCTAGAAACTGCTGGCACCTCCTCACATGCAAGTACGACAAGTTGGCAAATAGCTAGCACATTTTGGTTTCCCGTTGTCACCTAGGAAATAAACACTCTACTACTAACTAATTTTTTTAGATTACTGTAAAAATGGATTTTTTTAGATGCCGCTATACTACAAAGTTTACACTGTTCACATAACATAACATTGCATGGCTGATGCTAGCTAAAGTTTTATTCTGCTTCATCGAGAAATGTAATATTTTTATTATTCGCAGAAAAAGTGTAATATTTTATTTCAGTCATACATAAGCTATACCTCAAGCTAATACAGGACATGAGTGTCTGTTAGACCTAAATGACTTATTTAGTTGCACAAAATAGTTCATAAACATGCATGTAAACCGTCAAACAACTCTGGAACTATACATCAGTGGAACCCAGGAAACAACATATAATAAAACTACAACTTTTATCTTGTAATCAAATTCTTACTTGGAACTCAGTTTGATTTGTGCAAGTGATTTGCTTCTTATTTCAGAATAGTCCTTAGATCATGCAAACAAACACACTATGATATCTACTCAAGATACGAGTACCCATTTCTCTCTCTAAAAAGAAGGTATATGAGTATCTATCATACTGAACATACGTGCAAAGCACGTGCCTTAGTAGAAGTCTAGGTGGCTTTGGAACAGCGGACAGAAGTAGAAAATGATCCACACGAAGGGAGCTGGGGCAGTAGAGCAACGCAGGTTTCGAAGGAATATATACCTAAGGGTCGTCGGCATGTCGCAAAGACGGCGTCGGGAGGCCGCATCTTGGCCACAATACCACAGGGAGGAAGAAGGGGTCGGAGGCCCTCCCGAGCTGGCGCTCTCTCGGAGAGAACGACACGGCCGCCGATCGGGACGCGCGGGCAGCCATTGGTCTCCTCCCTCACCGCCGACGACAGCGTGAACGATGCACCTACACCCCTGCCCCGGTCGAGGTTGTCCGACTGGATTTGTGACCAACCATGAGCTGAGAGAGAGTGTGGCCATCTATGTGTTGCTTAGATGTGGAGAGCATGAGAGAGTGAACGAGAGGAACCCTAGTAAAGCAAGCGCTAAGGCTCCTGCTTTTATATATAGTGGAGTGATTTTGTTGTACCAGCTACAAAAAAATGCGCTCCTACGTGTACCCGCGAGTGGGTGTGAGAGAACTAGTGCGTGTGTGCACCGCTTCTCTTCGTGAGAGTACAATATACAAAGAACGTTCGCCGCAAGAGTAATAGTACAAGTGTGTGACGTGTGAGCTAAAATAAAATGTGCGCGCCGTATTTTGTTTTTTAGAAGTTCTGAGGGTAGGGTGTGAAGAGCACATATGTGCGTGACGTCTACCTACAGATAGACGGTGGGTGGGACGTGCGAGTCTGCGAGAGGACTCGGGAGAGTCGTGACTCGTGAGGGTGCGTGTGCGTGAGAGAGAGGGGGGCACGTATCAATGCAATGCATGTGTCCGTAAATCATTATCCGACAAACATTCGCCACAAGCCTTTTCCCGATGAACGCCGTAAGGACCGTTAGATCGGCATCCAACAGTGTCAGTTTTGCCATGTCATTTAACAGAACAGCCACTCCTCCTACACACAAATCTTCCACGTGAGTGTTAGCAACTGCCGTATGCTCCCTCCGTTCCGAAATGCAGTGCATATAGCTTTATTGAAAATTCGAACCTCGCAAACTTTTACCGAGTTTTCGTGTACCAAATTGCACATGTAGAATACCATGTATGTATCATTTCATTCATCTTCGAGAGGTAACTATAAAGTTGGGTGAGGAGTCTACAAAGAAAGACCATCGTATCACCCGCAGCAATTTCAAGCATCCTTTAGTGTCGAGGAATATCATAGGAACTCTATATGATATGATTTTTATAGGATGTTTTCCTTTAGAGCCAATTGGTTCATAGGAATAGATTCATATACTCCACATTTCTAAGGAAATAAACATGATATCATTTCTATAGCTTTAGAGCCACTTGGTTCATATGAATGGATTCCTATACTCCCTTAATTTCAAAGGAAAATAAACATTAGCGTATATTCAATAGAAAAGTTCCTATGATATGAACCAAATTACATCTCTTTTCTAATCCCTCCTCATAGGAATCGAGAAACATGTCATCTCTATATTCAATAGAAAAGTTCCTATGATGTGAACCAAATGACATCTCTTTTCCAATCCCTACTCATAGGAATTGAGATGCTCCATGTCATCTCTTTCCCTACAACTTCCATGTATACATCTTCTATTCCTAAATAGAGAGTACAACCCACTAGTAGCTTTTTTCCAAAACATGCAACTATGGCACAAGAACTATATAGTGTGCCAATAACTTTGAAAGATGGTCGCTGGATGAAGCTAACCCGACAGTGCAGAGATAGGCAAATCCGAGCACTACTGGCCGTTGGATATCATCAACATTCCACCAGATCTGCCACATGTACAATTTAGAAGACTCCATGGTTGAACTTAAGCATAATGCACAAACCTCAAAACACAAGCACTTCTCCTTTGTTCTAGAATCTTTTGTATCATAATTGATTATTTTTTTCTAAATGAATTGCCATTATTTGTTTTTTAATTTATGATTTACTCCCTCCGTTCCAAAATAGATGACCCAACTTTGCACTAACTTTGAACAAAGTTAGTGCAAAGTTGGGTCATCTATTTTGGAACGGAGGGAGTACAATGCACAACCCCATGAATCTTAACATTTTTATAAAATTTGTTGATTTTGAATGAGATGAACTATAAGAACTAAACGAACATCTGCATCATGCATATATGACTCAAAGCTTTACATCATATAGTGTGTATTTATTCATAATTTGGTTTCGAAATCTCATGCGTTCAATACATTTGTACCTTACTAGTTTTGAGTAGAGTAGCAAATTTCACGCGACCCCAGGTATATCAAAATGCAGGGCCCATGCATCATTGCCTTTCGGTCGAACCTACGTCCACTATATCTCCACTGGTCCCCGAACCCAAAATGTGCCTCGTTCCCGTAAAACCAAGTGGCCCACACATATTAAAGGTGTCGGCTCGAACCCGTTTACTACGACGTGGCCCCGCACGCCGTAGTACTCCTACAAACCCTACCACCACACTCATCATCGGTTTTCTTCAAGAGGACGAGGGAGAAGCCGATTTGTAGTGAGACGCTTTCAAAAAAAAGGATCTGTAGTGGAGACGCCTACCCTAGGGTGCCCTAGGTAGCTGCCGCACGCATCATTGTTTTCTCTTTTCTTTATGTTCTTGCGCCCTAGAGTGAAATGATGGTTGCTTCGTCCGTCCAGCTTAATGCGGGAAAGGTGGGGCTTTGTGATTTGACCCCTCGTCGCTCATTTTCTACTACTGCGGCGCTACGACCAGGGTGCCTCCAATTCCAACCGCTGCTCCGAACTATAATTTGGTGCATCGCACGTGGAACAAGTCGGTGGATGAGCAACATGTCGGCCAAAGGGGTCCTGTTAAGTGTGTCGCCATTTCGTGTGCGGACTGACCCTGCTTGAGTTGCTACGCCAACACGACAGGAGCAGCCTACCAGTTGGTTTTGCTCCTTGGTGAATCCCGGCTATATTGATCTAAAAAGATACGTGCTGAACTACCCTCTCCGTCTCGGTTTTTTTATTTTTAGGCGTCTCGGTTTATAGGGCCTGCACGTAGTTCTAGGTCATCCATTTGACTAACTAAATACGAGTTACCATGTCACAAAAAGTATATCATCGAATTCTTAAGCGGATGTAGTTATATTTAAAAGTTGAGGGCGGGGCTTTTCCTGCACGGTAGGCGGCGGGGCAGTTCCGCCTAGTCAGTTCGACAGAGACGCGAGAAGACGAGGGAGTAGGCTGCTGCAAACGTAGGGTTGTGTGATTTGACAGCGAGTTATTGCTGGACAGGTGGGGCCCCATGATTTGACTTGCCATTATCATTTTAACCGCGGCGCTACTACCGGCGTGAGTCTCCCAGATTCCTGACCACCTCCATACATGTGCCTCTCCCAATGTTCCACCATGTAGTAGAGGCTGGCTCTTGCATGAGAGCCCACTTCTCCTCTTTTCCTTGCCTCTCTTTCCTCCACATATGCAAAAATGCCATGTAAAGCACACTATTGTACTTACTTTTACTTGCTCCTACAGGTGCTTAAGCTTGCCACATAAGCATAAAGTTTGATGTGGCAAGTTAATCAAGAAGAGAGAGACTAGTTTGGTGACCCAAGGAAGAAACGGTGCTAAGCGCGTGTACCTAGGTGAAAAGACAATTTTGAGTCTATAGCTAATTAAATGAAGCAAACCTAGCAACACCATTTCATTGGAAGAGGCCACTCCTTGGCAAATGCAATAAATACATGTGCTTAGCACCGTTTCTTCCTTGAGTACAAAGAAAGAGATAGAGAGGAGTAAACAAAAAACACTTATAGCCAACCTTGTTGTAGTATGAGTGACTATGTATGACTATGTATGACATGCCAACATCAGATAGCCTAACGCACCGTGATAAATCTCCAAGGGCGTGACCACGCGAGCAACGCGACGGTCGTGGTAGGCGCGACCATGATACGGGCTGCTGGCAGCCCTTGGATCTGAGATCAAACGGTCGCATGCTAAGTTGCTGAAAATTTGCAGAATAACCCTCCAGGATAGGATATTCACCCATAGGTCTAGAATCACGCCATGCAACCATTCGATCTCAGATCCAAGGGCTCTCGGAAGCCTATATCATGGGAGAATGGAAAGCCACTACCCTGCCGTTCGCACGCTGGCAGTTCGCTCCTACTCGTCCCCGCACGTCCTTCAATACTACGGTGGTTCGCTCCTAGTCGTCCCGTCCATTCACATTACGGCAGTTCCACTAATCCTAACCCTCCTCCCAAATCCATGGTGTCCCAAATCTCCATGATCAGCAGTGAGTACAAGGTTAGAACCATCACCAGTGATGAGTTTGACGTCATCTACACCTGTTCTTCCACGACGGTGAAAGGATGCTGTTCTCGCTTCAGATGCATGTTCGAAGACTCAGATGATGAGTGGGTCGCTGGGCTAGATGTTGAGTACACCACAGTCTTGGGACGAGAGAAGGATCTAAAGGACGAAGAGAGGAAGAAGCCCGCCGTGATCCAGGTTTGCGTGCATGACTTATGCTTGGTCTACCACATATGCCATGCCGACGTTGAGTGCCAGGATTTTAAGGACTTCCTCGAGAGCAACCTAGTCAAATTCGTTACTGTAGACTTTGGTAACGACAAAGAAGTCCTGCATCGGATAGCCCTCGTTGTAGGCAACACCTTCGACCTCCAGAAGAATCGGCTGGTGTCCGCTCGTCAGCCTTCAATGCTAACCCTGGCAGGAGCCATGGTTCATCCTTCGTACGGTAAACTGGAGAAACCTCCATACACGTTTCATCGTCATCCATGTCAGCGGAATGTATTAGATATAGACCACATCCACTATGCTGCAATGGATGGCTACCTTTGCTTCAATATCTACAAGGGTTGGATGAAGAGCAACAGCCAAGTGTGCGGTTCAAGCAAAGAAGTATCGGCCAAGAGGAAGAGGGACAAGGACGAAGTCGAGGACGTGGAGGAGGACTCCGAGTAAGGTGGCAGTGTCGTTGCTCATGGTGGTTCTAATGCAGTGTCTATCGGAATAGTTGCAAAGTTTAATTTCAGGTGTGCTTAATTTAATTTGAGGGGTGTGTTGTGCTGAGCCCCCAGCAGAACTATGTTATGTTTCTTCTCGTTACTTTAAATCTTCAGTACGTACATACTAGTATTTCTTACATTTCATCTTTTAGTTGGTATAGTACTACCACTCGTTTCTTCACATTATATACATACAATATATATGGCCAACATCATATAGCCAGCAGTTTAGTTGTCAAAGAATTTCAGGGTGCTTAGTTTTGTCAAAGAATTCCAGGATGCTTAGAGGGTGCTTGGATCCAAGGGACTTATTTTAGTCTGACTAAAAATAGTCTCTTTAGGAGGCTAAAGTTCCAAGCACCCCTGACTAGGCTGGTTGTAATGGGGAGTATCATATACTAGTATCATGCATATGATACTAGTGTATGATACTACCCCCCTAATGCATAGTATCACATATTAGTATCATGTAGTACTCTATTTATTGTCATGCATGACACAAAGTAGCATAGCATTTATTATGATACGGTATCATGATATGATACTCCACCCTCTCTTTCTTCATTTAATACTATGACACCTCATCAAAATTGCCTAGTTGGCATGCATGATACTAGTTATGAGACTAGCCACAATGGGAGTAACATGCGAGTTCTGGATTGGAGGGTTTGGAGGATAATAAATGCTCATTAACTTGATTTTAGCCTTTTTAGTATTTGGATCCAAGCATGGGTGAGGCTAGCATGTTTTAGTCCCACTACTTTTAGTCATGGGACTAAAACGTATCCAAGCACCCTCTTAGTTTTATTTGAGGGGTGGTTTGTGCTGGACACCATTATTGTGACTAGCCTTTTTAATAGTACTATGCATAATTTGGCGACGAGCGCTCTCTATATGTACCACCTTTTTTTAATTTCAATTTTTGCTCCATGGCGCAATCCATCGATAGTACTGCTGTACAAAAGTATACATTTTTTAAAAGGCTAGAGTATTGTTCATCACATATATAGCCAGTTAAATTCTCAACCTAGAACGACATGCATGCCATGTAGTAAACCGATACGGAGGAAGTATAGTAAAAATGAGGTGATTTTACCGAGCGATCGGCGGGGGAGCATGGCCTGTCATGCGGTCCCACGTGTCATGATGTACCAAGGCGATGCGTGTGTCCCTCTTGAGGCAGAAGCAATACTAGTATGTGGTTTGAGATGATGGCGAACCGAGGTGTGAAATAATGGTTGCTTCGTCCGTCTGGGAAAGTACGGCATTGTGATTTGACGTCTCATTGCTCATTACTACTACTGGGCCGGTACGAGTGGGGTGCGTCCCCCCTGCTGTTCTGCACTGTTATTTGGTGCTTGACACGTCGACCAGGTTGCTATATGTCCTACATGTCGGCGACAGGAAGTACAGAATTCATGAAAGGGAGCGTCGACGGAGGAGTATACTATAGAATTCATGAAAGGGAGCGACTTAGTTTTGGAAAAATCTGTTTTTACGGAGTACGTACCCACTAGGGTTTATAGGGCTCCTCTAAAAAACATTCGTTTTTCTGTTTGATAAGTCTCAATTCTACTATACTAGTAGTAGTACCATTACATGTTGGATTTCGAGGTGCGTTAGATCACCCAACGCAAGTAGTGTCAAGAGGAAACTAACCAATGCATGTACAAGTTCATGGAAATTTAGTGGTCATTCATGCATTCGTTCTAATTAATGCGAGCTTCACCTCATCCTGCGAGCCACCGCGCCTGTGGGCGGGGGAGACAGCGTACTAAGCAAGCTTCTCCTCCTTCTGCGAGTTGACGGGACACATCAAAAGTACTCCAGTGTATAGAGCCTTGCCTCTAAGGTAGGCCGCACATGGTTTGCCTATTTTTTTAATTTAACATAACGCGTCAAGTCGCAATTTGTTTGTTCACCCGTGGTAGACGATCCTCCCTCCACCAAGTGGACAACCAGTACACGTGGCAAATTACCATGTGGGCTGCCTTTTTCGTACAGAAATGAGCTCCACCGCGTACCCGCGCGGGTGTGGTTGGGAAAGAGACGGGAGTACGTGCGCCGTGTGTGCACCTTTTCTCTTCGTGCATGCCCCCACCTACGTGGGTGTGTGTGTGTGAGAGATACAAACCTAGACATAATGCGTCGTCCATCCCCATGCCTCCGCCCAGTCCGACCACCAGTCACCACCACGCCCCACTCCTCCTCACCTTATCTCTCATCTTTCTCCCTCTATTTTTATATACAAGGGGCCACTATCAAAATTACAATTTGCAAATATACAAGGCCACTAACACTAATCGTTGCAATATTAATGGTGTTTGCCTCATGGTACTAGCAAAGGAGGACATTAATTATCCCTTGCATGCATGCGGGAGTTTGTAAAAATATGCATCTTGATGTTCCGTGCAATGCACGGGCATCTTGCTAGTCCATGAAAACAACACATGGCGAAATTCCACGGCTTGGGGCGGCAACTGGCTCGTCGGGCGAGGGGAGGGAGGTGGATCAGCGAGCTGCATAGCTCATATCCGGCGGGCTACCCAGCCGGCTTGGATGCGGAATAACTACTCTTTGTAAGCCATTGTAAGAGTGGACAAAATGGTGGAGGAGATAGGGGAGCGGCCCGGTCATGAATGGACGTGTGTCCAGAGTGGGTTTCTCGGCTTCCACACGGGTGGGTTTCATGGAGGCGTTTGAATGCGGCACGGAGGCGTGTTCAGCCGGGCGTGCCGCGAGTGGCGCCCTCGACTCTGACCTAGGACCCCGCGCCGTTCTTCCACTGACATGTGAGCTCTTTGGGTGCATGGCATGCATGTCAGTGACCCAACACAGGCAGCGCACAGTAGAGGAACCTTTGGTGGGCTAGGGCGGTCAGAAGCGGGCATTTCATAAACCGATGATTGTTCATTGAGTGTGACGTCGTCTTTTTCATGTAGATAAGCCTACTATGTTGATAGCCCGTTCGATACGTTGTGTTTCATAAAGACCGCAGCAAACATCAATGTTCTACTTATCACAGATAAGATTGATTAATACCCGTAACAATCCATGTCCTTAACAAAGGGTGCATGCACGTATAGGTTGAACGTGTGTCTTGCGTCGTGTGCTGTGTGCATGCAGGCGTGCGAGTGTTGCGTGCGTGCAAGGGTACATTTCAGTGTTGCATGCATGGGTGCATATGTGCGTGTGTTCGTGAGTGCATGTGTACATGTCAGTGTTGCACGCCAGCATGCGTGCGTGTGTATGTGTCAGTGTTGCACGCCTACATGCGTGCGTGTCTTGCGTGCATGTCTTGCATGCGTGCATGTGTACATGCAGGGTGAGGCTACACGTCCATCGACTGACTTTTTCATCTCTGATCATTAGATTTTCCAGCCGTTGGATACGAAATCAAGGGCCTCCAGTTTATCATCAAACTCCACCCCCCCTGAGCCGCCAGCCACCACCGGCTGAACCGCCAGCCCCCGCCACCCGCGGCCGGCCCGCCCTCCCCGAAACCACTCATTTATTACCATTTTTGTCCTTCATATACGCGCTGACGGGTGGGCCCTATGGTAATGTGCGCTGCTGAATGTGGACCGTTTGACTGGTCAATTGATCGTGTTATCAACAAATTACGGAGTTGTATGGTGAGCCAGTGACCGTATGATCACCCTAAAATGTACTCCTATTTTATTAACACAGTACAGACTCAAACTACCATTTCTTTCTTTCATATACGGGCTGACAGGTGGTCCCCACGGTTACGCGCCTCGATGGTGCAACACTAGTTGCACCGCGTGGAACGTTTGACTGGTCAATTGATTGTGTCATCAACAAAATATGGAGTTGTACGGGTGAGCCAGTGACCGTATAATCATGATATGTATTTGTTTAACACGGTACAGACGCAAGGGCTCATATATACACACAAGCACTCACCGCTATAAGCGCACACACGCGAACCCTACCCCTATGAGCACATTCGAGAGAGTGGGCCAGCATATATGATCTTGAGATTTTACGAAGTCACCATAGGTGCCTTGTAGTCGAGTGGAACGTCTCCTCCCACTGAACGTACGTCGCCGGAAAATACTAAAATTAACACAAGATAAATGCGAGCACTGGGACTTTAACCTTGGTGGGCTCGAGAAACCACTGTCCTCTAACCATCCAACCACATGTTGGTTAGCACGACAAAATTTATGTGGTGACCGTGATGAGCATATTCTGAAGTCCAGTGACCATATCGTTCTTTCGCTTCAAATACAATGACCGTAAGTGTCGTCAACAAAATATGGAGCACGCATCAAATGCAAAGTCCGTCAGTGTCATCAACAAAATATGGAGACGTATCGTGAGTTAGATACCATTGTACTATTGTATATGCTTATTTTCTTAGTGGCCGATTGCGTGTGTGGTGTGGTGGGCACATCATTTCTAGTTGTGGTGGGTCAACATGAAGACTCATGGGTCGGTTCCATCCTGCGCCACATATAGGTTGGACCGAGACGTGTTATACGAAGACCCATGTGGAGGACTCGGCGTACAACACGAAGCTACCAGAGTCGCGGAGGACTCTATCCCCACTGGTGATAAGCCGACTACATATGATTTGTAACCCTAGGCCCTTAGTATGTTATACAAGCTTGGGGTCTAGTTCGTCGATAGTATACACACACGCACAATGCCTGGTATTCACGTGTACTTTGTACACACCCCTATCACTAATATACAGTACTAGGAGTAGGCTCTTTCTTCAACTGCAATTGAATTCTAGCATGTGCATGTGTTTATTTCATATTATCGATCCATAGAGTGAGGGCGGTTTGAAATACATGCAATGGATGCTTTTTCAATTCATATATAAACATTAATTAGTGCACTCCATGTTGTTAGTGTGAAGCACTTTATACATTTGTCACTTGCATGGATACATTCCAAATTGCTAGCTACGAAATAGAATACATGTTGAATTCAACATAAAGGGGGTTTCGAAGATTCGAATTCATAGGAAGTGCATTCATCTATTTGAACCCGAGATAATGGCATTTGTAAATCAGATGTAAAAGGGGGCATCAATCTTTGTTGTGAGTTTGAACATGCTATATATATTCATACGCATATCTAACTTTTTTTGCAGCCAAGGAGATTATATTTGGAACCATGCATGAACTGAGGTAAGTTGCATATTTTTTAATATATACTCGTGTACAATGTATATTCAAATGTACCCCCTCCATTCCAAAATAATCGTAGCTTTAGGATTTTCAAGAGTAAAGATTTGTGAAGTTTGACAAATCGTGAAAGTTCAATTCAAGAGAACCGAAAACGTTAAATGCTTTTGCTCCCAAATATTGAGGGCTCCTTTGATTCAAAGGAATTGCATAGGATTTTTGGAGGATTTAAACCCTTAGGAATATTTCCTGTGATGCTCGTTTGATTCGTAGGATTGGCATCCTTAAGAATTTTTCCATATGATCCATTTGTACTACATTTTGGAGGAAAATTTCCATCCACTCAAACCTCTTTGTAGAATTCCTTTGTTTTTCCTATGCTATCAAACATTCTTTCAAATCCTGTAGGATACTATGGGACATGTCACCCTATTCCTGCATTTTTCCTATTCCTTCATTTTGACAATCCTATGAATCAAAGAGGCCATGAACGAAGCGCCAAATAGGCCTCTGGTCACCCGAAACCGCGCGAGACTAATGTTTTGGTGGTAGGAAATTACTGTCCTGACTCTGGCCCGTGTAGCCTATCGGCCCAATGTCCAAAGATCTAAACCGGGGTAGGTTTGTAACTTCACCAAGACGCCAGAGAAGCATTCATACGCCATGGGCGCCTACCCATGCGCTCGGCCGAAATCTATCCCGCCCACATTTGGGACACCTGACATGACTGTCCTACCCCCAGACGCAATATGTCTGAAATTTTAGATGGGGGGAAAGTGTAACACCCGGATAATTAGGCTACAGTAAAACTCTCCTAATGATGCCATGCCATCGGTGATTACTGTTGCTAAACCTTCGTTAGTTCAAACCAATCCAAAAATCAATTCAGAAAAATGGCAAACAACAAAAGTTTTTAAAAGTTGAAACAAAAATGTTCGGTGGGTGCCAAATATTGCACTGGTAATTATGGTGTAGAGGACACAATTTTACAAAATACCTAAGTGCCCTAAACTAAATAAAACAGAGAAACGAAAATAAATAAAAAGAAGAAGTGAAAATAAAACAAAAGGAGAACCCCCCTCCCCACTGGGCCAATCGGCCCAGCTGCTAGCCAGGCCGGTCCCAAACCGGCCAACCCACCCGCACGGCCACAGCTCCTGCCCCCCTGGCCCGCAACCAGCCTCGTCGCCCAGGCGGCCCAGCTCACACCGGCCGGCCCACCTGGCTCAGCTGGCCACACCCGGCCCGTCTTCCTCTGCCGCGTCCCCTTCCCCTATTCCCCCGACCCGGGTCGGAACAGGGCGCGTCCCCGCCGAACCCCCCCTCGCCGGCGACGGGGCGAGGATAAGGCCGCCACGCCCCCGCCTCCTCGATCCCGCCTCTCAGTCGCCCCCACTCTCGCCTCGGTTCCTGTTCCTTCCCCCCCTCAGATCCACCGCGCCTCTCCCTCCTCGTTCCCCTCCGCTTCCGAGCGCCACCGACGCCATGTCTCCGGCCTAGCCATGGCCACCAAGCCCACCTCGTCGCCGCACGGTGTTTCCAAGGGCCGCCGTCGTCCGCTGCTTCGACTGGTGCAACCCGTTGGAGACCGGAGCCACCGCAACGCCCCGACGCCGCCGTCTTCCTCCTCTTCTCCGACGAGACGTGTCTCCGCTCTTCACTAACTCCGGCGACGTCCCTGCAGCTACTAAACCCCCAAGGGTCACCGTGTGTGCCGCTCGGTGAGCCCCCGCTTCCTCCCCTCTCTTTCCCGAGCATTTCCGCCACCGTAGCTCCTTTCCCCACCTCGTGCCCGAACGCGGCTCCGCCTGAGCTCGTCGTCGGCGTGGCTCCGGCAACCAAGTGGTCACGAGCCCGTGCGCAACATGTTCCCCGCAACGCGTAGGACCTCCCCCCTTTTAGTTCGCCCGTCTGCACCCTGCTGCCGCCGTTCGCCACTCACCCGACCGTGCCGCCGCCTGCGCGCGTCACCGGCGCCCTTCCGGTGACCAAATAGTCACGGGGTCGAGCCCTTTGTGCAAAGCGCGTCGCGCAGCT
Organism: Triticum urartu; assembly: GCF_003073215.2. Lineage (NCBI taxonomy): Eukaryota > Viridiplantae > Streptophyta > Magnoliopsida > Poales > Poaceae > Triticum > Triticum urartu. Next base: position 469,771,061 of record NC_053025.1, on the reverse strand, counting down.
CCCCCTAGCCTTCCCGTTAGCCCCGAAGCGCGCTGTGTCGCCGTCTTCGTCTCACGCCCGAACCACCTCACCGCCGATGAGCTCGCCGCGCTCGATTCCGGCCACCACTGCCCGCGTAACCACCACCAACCGACGCGTCGTCGTCTCGCCGTTCTAACGCGCCCGACCGCGCTCGTTTTGGTGCCCCGTAGACGAAACCCGACGCTCGCCCGAGCCGCGCCGCCGCGTTTTGCCTCACCGGCGCCGTCCGCCGACGTGGCTAGACGGGACCCACCTTTGTGTCGCTGGCCAGTGGGCCCTGGTGGCCCAGTTGACTGGGCCTAGTCAACTGCTGACTGGGCAGCCCAGTGGCACTGACATGTGGGCCCCATGCAATAAAATGAATAAAAAGAAATAGATAAACTGCTAATTAATTAAATTAATTAGTTAAAAACTAATCTCTCACTGACTACTGGGCCCCCACCTAATAATTAACCCAGATTAGTTAGACTAAACCCCCTGTTAGTGGCCCAGACAATGACATGTGGGTCCCACTGGACCCACCTATCTGGTTTGACCTGTCAACCGACCAGTTGACCTGCTGACATCACTCTGATGTCATGCATGCGTCATCATTCACTGTTTTGGATAATGTAAGAATTAAATAACTAATTAAAATCAAAAAATGATTTAAATCTTTAGAGAATCATATCTTTTAATGCGTAACTCGGATGAAAAGTTTTATACATGAAAGTTGCTCGGAAAAATGAGACGAACCCGGATATGCAACCCGTTCGCCCGCCACGCATCCCTAGCATACCGAACACGCAACTTTCCCCCTCCGGTTCATCTGTCCGAAAACGCGAAACACCGGGAATACTTTCCCGGATGTTTTCCCCCTTCACCGGTACCACCTCATACCGCGTTAGGGCACACCTAGCATCACGCTTTGTCATGCCATGCATCATCATGCATTTTTTTGCAATATATTTATTGTTTCTTCCCCCTCTTCTCTCGCTAGACACCGAGACCGACGCCGCTGCTACCCAGTACGACTACGGAGTTAACGACCCCTCTCTCTTGCCAGAGCAACCAGGCAAGCCCCCCCTTTGATCACCATATATCGCCTACTCCTCTCTATACTGCTTGCATTAGAGTAGTGTAGCATGTTACTGCTTTCCATTAATCCTATCCTGATGCATAGCTTGTCCTTGCTACTACTGTTGTTACCTTTACCTGCAATCCTAATGCTTAGTATAGGATGCTAGTTTATCATCGGTGGCCCTACATTCTTGTCCGTCTGCCATGCTATACTATCGGGTCGTGATCACTCGGGAGGTGATCACGGGTATATACTATATACTTTATATATGATACATGTGGTGACCAAAGATGGGTCGGCTCGTAGGAGTACCCGCGAGTGGAACATTGTGGCGGAGCGACAGGGCAGGTTGAGACCACCTAGGAGAGAGGTCGGCATGGCCCTGGTCGGCGTTCGCGGTTATTTCAAAATAACACGTTTAAAACGAGATCTTGGTATTTGATCTGAGTCTGGCTACTGGCCTATACGCACTAACCATCTACGCGGGGACAGTTATGGGCACTCGACGTCGTGGTATCAGCCGAAGCCTTCGTGACGTCAGCGACTGAGCGGCGCGCACCGGATTGGACTGGAACGCCTGCTAGGCTAGGTCTGCTTCCGGCCGCCTCGCAACGTTGCAGGTGTGCAACGGGCGATGGGCCCAGACCCCTGCGCCATAGGATTTAGACCGGTGTGCTGACCTCTCTGTTGTGCCTAGGTAGGGCTGCGACGTGTTGATCTTCCGAGGCCGGGCATGACCCAAGAAAGTGTGTCCGGCCAAATGGGATCGAGCGTGTTGGGTTATGTGGTGCACCCCTATAGGGAAGTTAAACTGTTCGAATAGCCGTGTTCTTCGGTAACAGGACGACTTGGAGTTGTACCTTGACCTTATGACAACTAGAACCGGATACTTAATAAAACACACCCTTCCAAGTGCCAGATACAACCGGTGATCGCTCTCTCACAGGGCGACGAGGGCAGGATCATCGGTTAGGGTTATGCTATGCGATGCTACTTGGAGGACTTCAGTCTACTGTCTTCTACATGCTGCAAGACGGAGGCTGCCAGAAGCGTAGTCTTCGACAGGATTAGCTATCCCCTTCTTATTCTGGCATTCTGCAGTTCAATCCACCGATATGGCCTTTACACATATACCCATGCATATGTAGTGTAGCTCCTTGCTTGCGAGTACTTTGGATGAGTACTCACGGTTGCTTTCTCCTTCTTTTCCCCCTATCCCTTCTACTTGGTTGTCGCAACCAGATGTTGGAGCCCAAGAGCCAGACGCCACCGTCGACGACGACTACTACTACTCGGGAGGTGCCTACTACTACGTGCAGCCCGCTGACGGCGACCAGGAGTAGTTTAGGAGGATCCCACGCAGGAGGCTTGTGCCTCTTTCGATTTGTATCCCAGTTTGTGCTAGCCTTCTTAAGGCAAACTTGTTTAACTTATGTCTGTACTCAGATATTGTTGCTTCCGCTGACTCGTCTATGATCGAGCTCTTGTATTCGAGCCTTCGAGGCCCCTGGCTTGTAATATGATGCTTGTATGACTTATTTTATTTGTAGAGTTGTGTTGTGATATCTTCCTGTGAGTCCCTGATCTTGATCGTACACGTTTGCGTGTATGATTAGTGTACGATTGAATCGGGGGCGTCACAAGTTGGTATCAGAGCCAACTGCCTGTAGGAATCCCCCTTCCACACTCCTTGGCCGAAGTGGAGTCTAGACATTACAAAAAAACTTTTACTAACATGGTTGTGTGCCTTACGGGCCCACATCACCATCTGGGTGGTATTAGGATCTTTTACTCCTCGATCCTTACTCTGGGATTCTGCGCTCTCTCCTACTCGGGTTAAACGATTTTACTAACTCTAACACTAGGATCCCGTGACCATGTTCACCCCAAAGTTGGATAAGCCCTAGCTATTCTTTAGAGTAGTATTTGAACATTATCCACATTGTCATTTGACTCCTGTGAAAACATCTTTGTTTTCAGATGGAACCCACGAGGCAGGTCGTGCGCCACATGACGGCCATTGGTGCCTCAGGATCACCTGCTTGTTGGTTGAGATGATGACCTATCTGGGTTATCGCTGGCACCCTGAGTACACCGTCTATGAGGAGTACCAGGACTTCAACCAAGAGCAGTACCGCGCCATCGTCCACCTCTACTCTCGGGAGTATGACTCCACTATCGTGCTGCACACTGCTCATGGTGTTGGAGTGACTATCGACATGGCGGTCCACGATGCTGCTTATGCTGCTCTGACACGTCTTCGTGGAGAGTATCAGGAGTTGGACACCTCCCCCTTCAGGCACATTGCTATCGCATCCGATGTTGGTGCGGAGGGTTACTACACTACAGCCTACTCCACTGTCACCCGAGAGCCCTTCTACCATCAGAACCTGGTTCTGCATGCCGATGGGCTGGATAGAGCTAACCGAGCTCTTCGCCACGAGTTGTACACCACCCGTCAGCACCTGTATCGTGCTCTGATGCTGTTGCACCCCTTTGTCTGATCTGGTGATTTGCCGCGTTCTGCGATCTACCCTACCAGGACCGTGATGCCCTAGGGCGTCGGCTGGCCAGATGTGGGAGGCTACTCTCCCGCGCTTGGTCCTCTCCTGCCACCTGCGCATCGGGTTCCGCACCAGAGTATCCGCGGACCCAGGCTACTTGCGTGGAGGTCTTCCCTTCGCGTCACTACCAGCTGTCAGGCTACACCTACCTCCACAGTTCCTCCTGGGACTAATGTAGGCTTGCTTGTTAGTGTTAGCTGCATTCGCCGCGAGCCTGCGTGCCGCCTATGATGTATTAGTCTATGTACTGATCTCTGTGTACCGAACTCTATGCATGATCTCTTTTGTAAGATATGCTGACTACTATGTAGTATCTATCGTGCAGCTTTCATTGTGCATGTTTCATCATGAATGATTCTTGTCTTTGCAAATTTCTCAATGCTGAACTACCCCTATTATATATTAGCAGGATGGTTAGACCAGGTGGTCGTGGACGTGGTGGCAACCTCCCACCACCGCCTGAGTACATGGCTGGTATGATCCAACAGCTTGAGATGAATCACCAGTTCATGGAGAATATGATGGCTCAGTTTCCTCGCCCCAATATGAACCAGCAGCCAACCCCAGTAACTCTGCAGGATTTCATGCGCCTGAACCCAACTGTGTACCGCAGCTCGACTCAGCCTCTGGATGCTGATGACTGGCTCCGTGACATCACCTATGAGATGGAGTCTGCTGATGTAGCCCCTGCCAGCTATGTCACCTTTGCTTCCTTCTTCCTGAAGGGACCCGCAGCTCAGTGGTGGGACAGCCACAGGCGTACTCTGCCAGTTGGAACAATCATCACCTAGCCAGACTTCCAAGCTGCCTTCCATGCTCGCTTCATTCCTCAGGGAGTCATGGACCGTAAGAAGCGTGAGTTTCGCAACCTCACCCAAGGCAACAAGACTGTTGAAGCTTATTAGCGGGAGTTTCTTGACTTGTCCTGCTATGCTGAAAGAGGACATTGCAATTGATGCACGCAGACAGGAGAAGTTCCGTGATAGCCTTCAAGCTGACATCAAGCTCGCACTTCTAGTGCATGACTTTGCTGATTTCGCCACCCTCGTGAACAAGGCCATCAATGTCGAAACTGGTCTGCAGGAATACCAGAGCTCTCACAGGCGCAACCGTGACACGGGCTCATCTTCGGGCCCGTCCTCGCAGAAGCGCAAGATATGGATTCCCAACAGCATGTACCAGCCGAATGCACCTGCCCCAAGGCAAACCTATGCTGCACCTCGTCTGCCTGCTCCTCCAACTAGGCAGCCAAGACTTCCAGCTCCACCACCACAGGCTCCTGTTCCCACTCCCAATAATGGGTTGTGCTTCAGGTGTGGACAACCAGGGCACCGTGCTAGGGAATGCAACCAGAACCAGAATCAACTGGCCCTTCCAGCAACTGGCCGTGGAAGCAACCAGCCCCGCAACAACAGTACCAAGTCTTACGGTCGTGTTCATGCCAACCACGTTGATCTCAATGAAGTTCTAGACCAGCCCGCTACCGTGATGGGTACACTCGTAAATTCAGCACCAGCATCTGTTTTATTTGATACAGGTGCATCACATTCATTCATGTTAGAGGATTTTGCATTCATGCATGGCATTAAAAGCGAGGACCTGAACACTTTGCTATTAGTACATACTCCCGCGAGCCAATGTCGGACCTCCATGATTTGCAACAACGTCCCCGTTGAAATCGAAGGACTGGAATTCCTTGCCTCTCCCATCGTACTGAAGTCTTGTAGCATCGACCTCATTCTGGGAATGGATTGGTTGAAAGCGCATACTACTTCTATAGTTTGCGCCACTAAGGTCGTCCATCTGCTACACCCTTCTGATGAAATAATTGCTTACCAAGCTCATCTAGTTCAGAACGCCGAGGCACGGCTTTATGCCTTCAATGCGTTGAACGCTGCACCACTTGAGGGCATTGAAAACATTCCCGTTGTTCGTGAATTCCAAGACGTCTTCCCAGAAGAACTTCCAGGGATTCCCCCTGCTAGAGTTGTCGAATTCATCATCGACTTGAAACCCGGCACCACCCCTATAGCTAAACGACCCTACAAGATGCCGCCGCATGAACTCACTGAGCTTAAGGAGGAAATCGACAAATCTCTTGTCAAAGGTTTCATTCGTCCAAGTTGCTCTCCTTGGGGAGCACCTTCTCTCTTTGTTAAGAAGAAGGATGGGACAAACCGATTAGTCCAAGACTACCGCCCTATAAACCAAGCTACCATTCAAAATAAATATCCTCTTCCTCGGATCAATGATCTTTATGATCAACTGGCTAGCTCATCGGTGTTCTCCAAACTCGATTTGAGGTTGGGTTACCAACAGATCCGTGTTCGTGAAGAGGATATCCCAAAAACCGCCTTCGTGACTCGGTATGGATCATACGAGTACACCGTCATGTCATTCGGCTTAACGAATACTCCCGCCACCTTCTCTCATCTGATGAACTATATATTCATGGATTACCTCGACAAGTTCGTCATGGTTTATCTGGACGATATCCTTGTATTTTCCAAGAATGAGGAAGAACATGCTAAACATCTTCGTCTTGTGCTGGAAAAGCTTCGAGAGCACCAACTGTATGCTAAATATTCCAAGTGTGAATTCTGGCTCCCCGAAGTAACCCATCTTGGGCATGTCATCTCCAAGGATGGTATTGCCGTCAACCCTGAACGAGTTCAGGCTATTCTCGATTGGACTCCTCCGAAGAATGTCAAGCAAGTCTAAAGTTTTCTCGGTCTCGCCAGCTATTGCCGTCAATTCGTCGAGAACTTCTCCAAGATTGCCAGGCCTCTGACTAATCTGTTGCATAAGGGTGTCAAGTTCGAATGGACAGACAAGTGTCAGGAAAGTTTCCAGGCACTCAAAGACAAGTTGACTTCTGCCCCAGTTCTTGCTCCACCTGATACTAAGAAGGACTTCGTCATTTACTGCGACGCTTCTCGTCAAGGATTAGGCTGTGTCCTAATGCAAGAGCGCAGAGTGATTGCTTATGCCTCTCGTCAACTGCGCCCTCACGAAGAAAACTACCCAGTTCACGACCTCGAGCTTGCTGTTGTCATTCATGCACTGAAGCAGTGGCGACATTACCTTCTCGGTAATCATTGTGAAATCTTCACCGACCACCAAAGTCTGAAGTATCTGTTTACTCAGCCAGATCTGAACCTCCTTCAGCAAAGATGGATGGAGACTGTTGCAGACTTTGACGTGGGTATATCCTATACCCCCGGCAAGGCTAATGTAATGGCTGATGCCTTGAGCCGCAAGTCTTACTGCAACCACCTCCAGGTTCACAAAGTTCAGCCCTCGCTTGTCGAAGAATTTAGAAAGCTGAACCTCCATATTGTTCCTCCTGGAGCACTCGCTCCCCCTCCCCCGGAGATCCGCAAGATGAATCTTCTTGTTGTTACTAAGGGTTCTCTAAATACCCTGGCTGTTGTACCAGATCTCGTAACTGGTATAAAGACTATTCAAGGTTATGACTCTAAAGTCCATAAGATTAAACGCCATCTATCAGAAGGAAAGCCCTCATTCTTCACTATCACCGACGATGGCGCCTTGTACTTCAAAGGTCGCCTAGTGGTACCATGTTCGAAGAAAAACCTGGATAAGACTAAAAGGGTTACGCAAGAAGCTCATGATACGCCTCTGTCCATCCATCCTGGTAGTACAAAGATGTACCAGGATATTCGTCAAAGATTCTGGTGGTCTAATATGAAGCAGGACATTGCTCGTTATGTTGCTGAGTGTGACGTTTGTCGCCGTATCAAAGCAGAGCATCAAAGGCCTGCTGGAACTCTACAACCTATCTCTATTCCTGAATGGAAATGGGACCATGTTGAAATGGACTTCGTCACTGGATTTCCCAAATCGCAGAAAGGTAATGATGCTATTCTTGTCGTCATTGACAAGCTTTCTAAAGTTGCACATTTTCTGGCTGTCAAAGAGACAATCATTGCTAGTCAGCTTGCTACTCTCTATATGGCCAGAATTGTTTCACTTCATGGTATTCCACTGGTTATCAGTTCAGACCGTGGCAGTTTATTCACTTCAAGGTTTTGGGAGAGTTTCCAAGAAGCTATGGGAACGCACCTGTCGTTCAGTACGGCGTTTCATCCTCAGTCGCAAGGACAGGTTGAACGTGTTAACCAAGTTCTCGAAGACATGCTTCGAGCTTTTGTAATTTCCTTCAGCAAGAAATGGGAGGAATCTCTTCCATATGCTGAGTTCTCTTATAATAATAGCTATCAAGCTAGTCTGAAGATGTCCCCCTTCGAAGTGTTATATGGGCGAAAGTGCCGAACCCCTCTGAACTGGTCAGAAACTGGGGAACGTCCACTCTTTGGTCCGAATATTATCCAACAGGCCGAAGAACAAGTTCGCATTATTTGCGAGAATCTCAAGACTGCTCAGTCACGTCAGAAGAGTCAGTATGACCGTCATCATAAAGACATGCTCTATCAACCTGGCGAAAAGGCCTATCTTCGAGTTACACCAATGAAGGGTGCTCACCGCTTCGGGATCAAAGGAAAGCTAGCTCCCCGCTATATTGGTCCTTACACTATTCTCGAGAGGCGTGGAAAAGTGGCATATCAACTGGAGCTTCCACCGAACCTTTCTCAGGTTCACGATGTGTTCCACGTGTCACAGCTCCGCCGATGCTTCAAGGACCCAATCCGAGCAGTGGATCATGAAGTGCTCGAATTGCAACAGGATCTCTCCTATAAAGAGCATCCGGTCCGCATTCTCGACCAAGCTGAACGTCGCACACGTCAGAAGGCGATCAAGTTCCTCAAGGTCCAGTGGTCGAATCACTCTAAAGACGAAGCTACCTGGGAACGCGAGGATCGTCTTCGAGATGAATACCTCGCACTGTTTCCTTCTATCTCCTAAATCTCGGGATGCGATTACTTGTAGTGGAGGAGATTTGTAACGCCCGGATAATTAGGCTATAGTAAAACTCTCCTAATGATGCCATGTCATCGGTGATTACTGTTGCTAAACCTTAGTCAGTTCAAACCGATCCAAAAATCAATTCAGAAAAATGGCAAACAACAAAAGTTTTTAAAAGTTGAAACAAAAATGTTTGGTGGGTGCCAAATATTGCACTGGTAATTATGGTGTAGAGGATACAATTTTACAAAATACCTAAGTGCCCTAAACTAAATAAAACAGAGAAAAGAAAATAAATAAAAAGAAGAAGTGAAAATAAAACAAAAGGAGAACCCCCCTCCCCACTTGGCCAATCGGCCCAGCTGCTAGCCAGGCCGGTCCCAAACCGGCCAACCCACCCGCACGGCCACAGCTCCTACCCCCCTGGCCCGCAACCAGCCTGGTCGGCCCAGGCGGCCCAGCTCACACCGGCTGGCCCACCTGGCTCAGCTGGCCACACCCGGCCCGTCTTCCTCTGCCGCGTCCCCTTCCCCTATTCCCCCGACCCGGGTCGGAACAGGGCGCGTCCCCGCCGAACCACCCCTCGCCGGCGACGGGGCGAGGATAAGGCCGCCACGCCCCCGCCTCCTCGATCCCGCCTCTCACTCGCCCCCACTCTCGCCTCGGTTCCTGCGCCTTCCCCCCTCAGATCCACCGTGCCTCTCCCCCCTCGTTCCCCTTTGCTTCCGAGTGCCACCGACGCCATGCCTCCGGCCTAGCCACGGCCACCGAGCCCACCTCGCCGCCCCACGGTGTCTCCAAGGGCCGCCGTTGTCCACTTCTTCGACTGGTGCAACCCGTTGGAGAACGGAGCCACCGCAACGCCCTTGCACACCTGCATCGCCAGGAGGTGATGCGGTGGACGCGTGATGGTGGGTCCCCTGCGGCCAGTTGGCACGGGCCCACTAGTCAGGCCAGGCGAACAAGTGGAGCACGGCTATATAGCCAGTTGTAGGCCAGTAGATAGGGCATGTGATGTGTAATCTCTAAACTGAACCTCTCCCCACCTAATCTGTACCTCCTCCCTTGGCGAGAACCTTCTCCCCCAAGTCTCGATCTCATCCCCTTTCCCCTCCCGATCCAATCCTGCGAGGATGAGTTCATGACAGTTGGTAATCAGAGCTCAGGTTTTGCCCCAGAAATTTCGTTGCCCTCATATCCTCTCGATCCCGCCGTAACATCCACCGCTGCGGGTGCGGTCTTGCTCCGGCGAGATCCGCTCGAAATCCCCAGCGGGGTTGGCCTGATTTGGAGCGAGGGCGACGGCGCCGCCCAGCAAACCTTCCGCCCAGACCCGTCACATCATCACCGCCATGTCGGAATCCACGGGAGAGCTCAAAACCATGCTGCAGGCGCTCTTGAAGCGCTTCGATGAGACCAAGCTCGCGAGTGACAAGCAGCGCGAGGCCCAGATCGCGTTCAACACTCAAGTCTCCGCGGATCTGGCACACATCCGCAAGCAGCTAGACCTCACCCAAGCCGACGTCGATGAAGTTCGGCAGCAGCAGCGCGAACTACCACCTTCGCCGCCCGCAGCCAAGCGCCACCGCCCGAACACCGCCGACCACCATGACGGCGACACCCAAGCCTCTGTGGTGACTTCGCTGTAGCACGACCGCGGCGCTCGTCCTCAAGGCCCAGCCGTCCGCCTCGCCAACAATGGACCACCGCTGCTACCCACGCGACACGCCCTGTCCTACGCGGGCGTGGGGCAGACGAACGCATTCGTGGTGGGCCGCGACGCGCACATCGGGCAACGCGAGGAGTACACGGTCAAGCCACCGAAGCACGACTTTCCGCACTTTGACGGCGACGCGCCTAGCCTCTGGATCGACCGCTGCATAACCTACTTTGACCTCTATCGCGTTCCTCCACACAGCTGGGTGACAGCGGCGTCGCTCTACATCGACGGCCACGCCGCACACTGGTACCAAGCGTATTGACAGACTCATCACTCGCCGTCATGGTAGGAGTTCATTGCGGCAATCATCACTGAATTCGCGCCTGACGAATTCGAGATGGAGATGCATAAGTTGCTGCAACTACGCCAAACCAGCACCGTCGCCGAGTACCGGACGGCGTTCGAGACCCACATGTACCATTTGCTCGCCCTCGATGCGTCGCTCAAGCCCAAGTTGTTCATCACCCAATTCCTTCTGGGCTTGCGCGACAAGTTACGGGCTGCAGTTCGCCTTCAGGAGCCATCAAGCATCACGTGTGCGGCGGTGTTGGCCCGGATCATTGAAGAAGAAGCCAGCACGCAACGTGCTCGACCCACGGATCATTCCGGCTGGGCGCCACCTCCTCCACCACCGCCGCCACTGCCACTTCCTCCTCGAGCCCGGCGCCGCCCGGGCGCGCGAGCGGCAGCTGCGGGAGCACCGCCGCGCCAACGGACTCTGTTTCAAATGCGGTGATCGCTACTCCCGCGACCATCGATGCAAGCAGGCCACACAACTCCTCACGATTCAGGTGGGCGACTACGGAGAAGTACTGAGCGATGACGCGGTGCACGCCATGGACCTGCTCGATGCACCGGCTGATCAAGACCCTGAACCAGAGTGCTGCGTGCTCTCCACCCACGCGGTCGCCGGCACCGAGTCGCCGCGCACCATTCGTCTGCGCGCGCTCGTCGGCAATCAAGTCATGCTGCTGCTGGTGGACTCAGGGAGCACACACAGCTTCATCTCCCAGGTGTTCGCCGAGCGCGTGCATGCCCAAAACGTTCCCGTACCCGCTATGGAGGTCTGTATGGCCAACGGCGAACGCATGACCTGCAACAGCATGGTGCAAGGGCTGAACTGGTGGATTCAGGGTCACCCCTTCACCACCGATATGCGTCAACTGGAGTTGGGCGCCTACGACGGCGTGCTCGGCATGGATTGGTTGGAGCAGTTCAGTCCCCAGCCCCAGGACCGGCCACTGGCTCGATAAGGCGCTGACATTCGAGTACCACGGCGCAATGATCACCCTGCAAGGTGTTTGACCGAAGCAGCCCGAGCATAGGAGATTGAGCCCGAGCAGCTGCGGAAATGGCACGCCGGCAATGACATTTGGTACATGGCCGTGCTGGATTTGCCCCGCGCACCAGAGCCACCTTCAACCAAAATTCCACCAAGTGTTGAGAGCGTTCTGACGGACTTCGCCGAACCAAAGGGCCTACCTCCTCACCGCCGCTACGATCATGCAATCACCTTGGTGGACGACGCGCGCCCCGCCAACTCGCGCCCGTACCGCTACTCGCCCCTCCAAAAAGACGAGATCGAGCGCCAAGTCCGCGAGATGCTCGAGTCAGGCGTCATCGAGCACAGTATGAGCCCATTCGCCGCGCCTGTGCTGCTCGTCAAGAAGAAGGATGGCACCTGGCGCTTTTGCGTCGACTACCGCCGGCTCAACGACGCCACGGTCAAGAACAAATTTCCACTGCCCATCGTCGACGAGTTGCTCGATGAACTGGCGGGAGCGGCCTTCTTCTCCAAGCTGGACCTCCGCGCTGGTTACCACCAGATACGCATGCGCGCAGGCGACGAAGAGAATACGGCGTTCAAGACACACCATGGCCATTTCCACTTCAAGGTCATGCCGTTCGGACTGACGAATGCACCGGCCATGTTCCAATGCCTCATGAATGCAATCTTCACCAAGTACGTGCATAAATTCGTGATCATATTTTTGGATGACATCTTGATCTTCAGTGAAACTCTGGAGGAGCACCTGGAGCATCTTCGCCTCGTCCTCGCTCTGCTCCGCGAGCACCAGCTTTATGCCAAGGAGTCCAAGTGCTCGTTTGCTCAAGACAGCATCTCCTACCTTGGCCACATCATCTCCAAGGACGGCGTCGCCATGGACCCGGAGAAGACTCAAGCTATGGTGGCATGGCCGACCCCTTCATCTGCCACGGAGCTCCGCGGCTTCCTCGGCCTCACCGGCTACTATCGCAAGTTCATCGAGCACTACGGCATCATTGCCAAGCCGCTCACGAGCTTGCTAACCAAGAAGGGCTTCGAGTGGACCGAGAGAGCCCAGGTGGCATTTGACCTCCTCAAGCGCGCCATGGTGACTGCGCCAGTGCTCGCGCTTCCAGATTTCGCACGACCGTTCGTGATCAAGACGGACACTTGCGACACTAGCGTGGGCGCGGTGCTGGCACAGGAAGGGCACCCGGTGGCATTTCTCAACAATGCCCTAGGCGTGCGCAATCAGAGGCTGTCAGCGTACGAGAAGGAGTTCATTGCCGTCATGATGGTCGTGGAGAAGTGGCCCGCATACTTGCAACGGGGCCCGTTCACCATCATCACGGACCACAAAAGTCTTTGCAACCTGCAAGATCAGCAGCTCGCCACCGATCTGTAGGTCAAGGCCATGGCCAAGCTGGTCGGACTCCAATTCAAGTTCTGCTATCGTCGCGGCAGCGACAACGGCGCTGCGGATGCTCTCTCTCGCGTGGGTGCGTCTCTGAACCTGGATGCGCTCTCCATCTGCCAGCCCGCATGGGTTCAAGAGGTGGCGAACTCCTATGCCACGGACGCCGAGGCGCAGGATCGCCTGGCATGGCTCGTGATCCACAGCCCCGACGATGACGGGTATGAGCTATACAAGGGATTCATCCGCAAGTAGGAGCGCTTGTGGATCGGCAAGAACACGGCCTTGCGCACCAAGATCATCAGTGCTCTGCACGACAGCGCGATCGGAGGCCACTCTAGCGCGACGGCCACCTACCAGCGCATCAAGAAGCTTTTTGTGTGGGACGGCCTGAAGACCGACGTCACCGACTATGTGTGGCAGTGCCCAGTCTGTCAGCACGCCAAGCACGAGCAGTCCAAGCCAGCGGGCACGCTCGCACCCTTGCCCGTGCCGACCGCTCCCTGGCGCGACCTCACCATGGATTTCGTGGAACAATTGCCGCCATCGGAAGGATTCGATTCTATCATGGTGGTCGTGGATCGCCTCACCAAATCAGCGCACTTCATTCCGCTTCGTCATCCCTTCAAAGCTCCTCAGGTGGCCAAGGTTTTTTGGGATCACGTCATCAAGCTGCACGGCATTCCAAGCTCCATCGTCTCCGACCGCGATCACGTCTTCACCAGCGCTCTCTGGCGCGAGCTCTTTGCCAGTGCGGGCACCAAGCTGCTCTTCTCCACAGCATACCACCCCCAGACGGATGGCCAGAGCAAAGGCGTCAACCAGTGCATGGAAATGTACTTGCGTTGCGCGGTGCACGACGCGCCCAGGCAATGGCGTCGCTGGCTGCCGACCGCCGAATTCTGGTACAACTCGTCGTTCCACTCCTCGATCAAATGCTCCCCCTTCAAAGCTCTGTACGGCATCGAGCCCAACCTGGGCGCCATGGCACTCTGGGATGACAAGACGATGCACATGATCGACGGTGAGCCGTGGGACTGGGGCGTGCACACGGCAAGGCTGCGAGATCACATTCTGCGTTCCCAACACAGAGTCAAGAAGCAGGCCGATCAACATCGCACGGAGCTCTCCTTCGAGGTGGGCGACAGTGTTCTCCTCAAGCTCCAACCTTACGCACAGTCATCGATGGCGAACCGGCCCTGTGCGAAGTTGGCATACAAGTACTTTGGGCCATTCGTGGTGCTCGACAAGATTGGCAAGATGGCGTACAAGCTGGAGTTGCCGGCGGACAGCAGAATCCATCCAGTCTTCCACGTGTCCCAGCTCAAGCCGTTCACACCAAACTACACCCCGTTCTTCTCCGAGCTGCCGCGTCCTCCAGACCTCGCCGACCACGACGACGAACCGGTGGAGATCCTGGAGCGCCGCATGGTCAAGCGTGGCAGCAGTGCTCCGGTGCAGATCAAGGTGCGCTGGCGCAACGACGACACGACGGCGACGTGGGAGGACTACGACACCCTACGCCGCCGTTTTCCGCTAGCACCGGCGTGGGATGAACCTGAAGACACCGAGCAGCACGCTGCACCTGAAGACGGCGCCCGTTCTGAAGGAGTGGGGAATGTCACACCTGCATCGCCAGGAGGTGATGCGGTGGACGCGTGATGGTGGGTCCCCTGCGGCCAGTTGGCACGGGCCCGCCAGTCAAGCCAGGCGGACAAGTGGAGCACGACTATATAGCCAGTTGTAGGCCAGTAGACAGGGCATGTGATGTGTAATCTCTAAATTGAACCTCTCCCCACCTAATATGTACCTCCTCCCTTGGCGAGAACCTTCTCCCCCAAGTCTCGATCTCATCCCCTTTCCCCTCCCGATCCAATCCGGCGAGGATGAGTTTGTGACACGCCCCAACGCCGCCGTCTTCCACCTCTACTCCGACGAGACGTGTTGCCGCTCTTCACCAACTCCGGCGACGCCCCTGTAGCTACTAAACCCCCAAGGGCCACCGTGTGTGCCGCTCGGTGAGCCCCCACTTCCTCCCCTCTCTTTCCCGAGCATTTCCACCACCGTAGCTCCTTCCCCACCTTGTGCCCGAACGCGGCTCCGCCCGAGCTCGTCATCGGCGTGGCTCCGGCGACCAAGTGGTCATGAGCCCATGCGCAATGTGTTCCCCGCAACGCGTAGGACCTCCCCCCCATTTTAGTTCGCCCGTCTGCACCCTGCTGCCGCCGTTCGCCACTCACCCGACCGTGCCGCCGCCTGCGCGCGTCGCCGGCGCCCTTCCGGTGACCAAATGGTCACGGGGCCAAGCCCTTTGTGCTCAGTGCATCGCGCAGCTCCCCCCTAGCCTTCCCGTTAGCCCTGAAGCGCGCTGCGTCGCCGTCTTCGTCTCACACCCGAACCACCTCACCGCCGATGAGCTCGCCGTGCTCGATTCCGGCCACCACTGCCCGCGTAACCACCACCAACCGACGTGTCATTGTCTCGCCGTTCTAACGCGCCCGGCCGCGCTCGTTTTGGTGCCCCGTAGACGAAACCCGACGCTCGCCCGAGCCGCGCCGCCGCGTTTTGCCTCACCGGCGCCGTCTGCCGACGTGGCTAGGCGGGCCCCACCTCTGTGTCGCTGGCCAGTGGGCCCTGGTGGCCCAGTTGACTGGGTTGACCCAGTCAACTGCTGACTGGGCAGCCCAGTGGCACTGACATGCGGGCCCCATGCAATAAAACGAATAAAAAGAAATAGATAAACTGCTAATTAATTAAATTAATTAGTTAAAACCTAATCTCTCACTGACTACCGGGCCCCCACCTACTAATTAACCAGATTAGTTAGACTAAACCCCCTGTTAGTGGCCCAGACAATGACATGTGGGTCCCACTAGACCCACTTGTCTGGTTTGACTGGTCAACCGACCAGTTGACCTGCTGACATCACTCTGATGTCATGCATGCGTCATCATTCACTGTTTTGGATAATGTTAGAATTAAATAACTAATTAAAATCAGAAAATGATTTAAATCTTTAGAAAATCATATCTTTTAATCCGTAACTCGGATGAAAAAGTTTTATACATGAAAGTTGCGCAGAAAAACGAGACGAACCCGGATACGCAACCCGTTCGCCCGCCATGCATCCCTACCATACCGAACACGCAACTTTCCCCCTCCGGTTCATCTGTCCGAAAACGCGAAACACCGGGAATACTTTCCCGGATGTTTTCCCCCTTCACCGGTACCACCTCGTACCGCGTTAGGGCACACCTAGCATCACGCTTTGTCATGTCATGCATCGTCATGCATTTGTTTGCAATATATTTATTGTTTCTTCCCCCTCTTCTCTCGCTAGACACCGAGACCGACGCCTCTGCTACCCAGTACGACTATGGAGTTGACGACCCCTCTCTCTTGCCAGAGCAACCAGGCAAGCCCCCCCTTTGATCACCAGATATCGCCTACTCTTCTCTATACTGCTTGCATTAGAGTAGTGTAGCATGTTACTGCTTTCCATTAATCCTATCCTGATGCATAGCCTGTCCTTGCTACTATTGTTGTTACCTTTACCTGCAATCCTAATGCTTAGTATAGGATGCTAGTTTATCATCAGTGGCCCTACATTCTTGTCCGTCTGCCATGCTATACTATCGGGCCGTGATCACTCGGGAGGTGATCACGGGTATATACTATATACTTTATATATGATACATGTGGTGACCAAAGACGGGTCGGCTCGTAGGAGTACCCGCAAGTGGAACATTGTGGCGGAGCGACAGGGCAGGTTGAGACCACCTAGGAGAGAGGTGGGCCTGGCCCTGGTCAGTGTTCGCGGTTATTTCAAAATAACACGTTTAACAAGATCTTGGTATTTGATCTGAGTCTGGCTACTGGTCTATACGCACTAACCATCTACGCGGGGACAGTTATGGGCACTCGACGTCGTGGTATCAGCCGAAGCCTTCGTGACGTCAGCAACTGAGCGGCGCGTGCTGGATTGGACTGGAACGCCTGCTAGGCTAGGTCTGCTTCCGGCCGCCCTCGCAACGTGCAGGTGTGCAACGGGCGATGGGCCCAGACCCCTGCGCCATAGGATTTAGACCGGCGTGCTGACCTCTCTGTTGTGCCTAGGTAGGGCTGCGACGTGTTGATCTTCCGAGGCTGGGCATGACCCAGGAAAGTGTGTCCGACCAAATGGGATCAAGCGTGTTGGGTTATGTGGTGCACCCCTGCAGGGAAGTTAAACTATTCGAATAGCCGTGATCTTCGGTAACAGGATGACTTGGAGTTGTACCTTGACCTTATGACAACTAGAACCGGATACTTAATAAAACAGACCCTTCCAAGTGCCAGATACAACCGGTGATCGCTCTCTCATAGGGCGACGAGGGGAGGATCATCGGTTAGGGTTATGCTATGCGATGCTACTTGGAGGACTTCAGTCTACTCTCTTCTACATGCTGCAAGACAGAGGCTGCCAGAAGCGTAGTCTTCGACAGGATTAGCTATCCCCCTCCTATTCTGGCATTCTGCAGTTCAGTCCACCGATATGGCCTTTACACATATACCCATGCATATGTAGTGTAGCTCCTTGCTTGCGAGTACTTTGGATGAGTACTCACGGTTGCTTTCTCCTTCTTTTCCCCCTATCCCTTCTACCTGGTTGTCGCAACCAGATGTTGGAGCCCAGGAGCCAGACGCCACCGTCGACGACGACTACTACTACTACTCGGGAGGTGCCTACTACTACGTGCAGCCCGCTGACGGCGACCAGGAGTAGTTTAGGAGGATCCCAGGCAGGAGGCTTGCACCTCTTTCGATCTGTATCCCAGTTTGTGCTAGCCTTCTTAAGGCAAACTTGTTTAACTTATGTCTGTACTTAGATATTGTTGCTTCCGCTGACTCGTCTATGATCGAGCTCTTGTATTCGAACCTTCGAGGCCCCTGGCTTGTAATATGATGCTTGTATGACTTATTTTATTTGTAGAGTTGTGTTGTGATATCTTCCCGTGAGTCCCTGATCTTGATCGTACACGTTTGCGTGTATGATTAGTGTACGATTGAATCGGGGGCGTCACAGAAAGTTTGTAACTTTCCCCAAATTTCTAACAAGCGCGTCTCAAACCAAAACATTGTTCCCCCTTAGTTCCCCGCCTCCCTCCGTTTCCCCATTCATACTCTGTGGGCGCGAAAACGCCCTCTCCAGCAGCTGCGAAACCCCAGCCTCCTCCGTCCTCCACCCCATAGCGGCCAATCCACCGCCGCCCTCCTCCATCACGCCGGAGCCGGTACCCCGACGTCGTCGTCCAACGCAACCGCAACCGTAACGCCCTCAAGGACTTAGCAGTTGAAGCCAAGGTAGAGCTGCCTCCACGATGCCGACGCCGACGTGCGCCGTAGCAGAACCACTCCGTCCACACCGTCCTGCACCTCACTACTGCGGCTCCACTGTCGCAATGCCCACCGCACCGGAGTTGTTCCCGCTACGCCGTTGTTCGCCGCCTCGGATCTGCTTCCCCGCCGCCGAGAGACGGCCACCGCACCACACTCAACAACTTGGCCATGGGTTCGTCCAAGGCTGCACCGTCCTCCACAACTTCTGGTTTCCGGCAAACAACAAGAAGATCGTCGGAAAAACAGAAGGAGGACACAACACTGCCAGCAGAAAGAGGTACTCCTCTTCCCTTATTCATGCAAATCTTACGTCTCCGCTCACACCGTATTCATCCCACAAAAGAAACTAGTTGAGCGCTTCTTACTGCATCTTCTTCATGATACTAAATGCATAAGGTTTCCTCCCTTTTACTATTTCACCTTTGCTAGAGGTCAGTAGCCCACCTGGATTTCAATTCAGGGTCAGTCGAACCGCAATTAAAAGAAGCAGCACCCGCTTAGGCGCGCGGAGCACCTAGTCCGCCTGCTCCCCGGGGAAGCAGCGCATCGGTGTCTATCATAGGGGTGTGGGGCGCTCGATCTGGAGGTCGGCGGGGCTTGAATGGATGGCCGGGGGGCGGTGCCAAGCACGGCGATGCGGTGAGGTCGAGGGGAGGGCGCAGGCAGGGGAGGAATACTGGGCCGGTGGTCACTGGTGTTTCGAGGAAGATCATCAACACTGACTCGCTGGAGGTTAATGAAGGTGATTTGCCCGTTCTTTGTACATCGGACGGTGCAGAAAAAATGGACTGACCTATTTGCTTTCAGTCGACTGTTACTTTCATAGAATCCTATAGTAATTTAGTGTGCCATGCATGTTGTAGAGCTATCATATGTCTCCCGTCAATTATTTCTCACCGACCTGCTATCTGCTACCTTTACACTATACTAATTGTGCACACACTTCACCCATACTCACACTATTGTTTTTTTATGCATGGGTATTTCAGACTCTGACACAGTGTTGATGGATGCAGAAAAGAAAAAATAGAAGTCGCTCCAGTGTAATTCGAAGATACACACTAAGTGTTCCAGCGCTCTAACGGGTGCAGTGTCAGCAGTTGGAGACAGTAAACTTAGCTCTGCAGTTGATGATCTCAATTTCCACACACAACCATCCCAGGTGCTTGCTTTGACATCGCGTTGTCAAATGTGGTTTCATGTTGCATATGGTGTCTAGCTTGTATTGCTTCCAATTTGGTTAAATTGCATCTGCTTACTTTACACATTATACCTTTGATAATGACATGCCTTCCTGTTTTTTATACATACTACATATGTCTATTAACCATGTTCGTACATCAAACTAATGCTCTTTTGTATCCCTCGTCAATCACTTATGATGAGACAGTCACCCGGGTGGGTTTCTGTGAGACACCATACTCGTTTAAAGAGTGCAGTGTCATCCTCCCCACATGATTCTCAAGAAACAGCAAGGCTAAATGAAGATAGTCAACGTAGCTCTCTAGTTGATCACCGCAATTCCCCCACACCACCATCGCAGGTGCTTGCTCTTACTTGGCAGTGTGATATGTAGTGTTCGTCTTACATGAAAGTAGTGTTCGTCAGTATCATGCATCAATGAGTTCTGAAGAGCAAATTTTATTCCCTTTTCTTGTGGGTTTGACTTGACAAGGCAAAATCAAGAAAGAGGAAGGAAAATAGTAAGGAAGGCGATGATGGTGGTCCTCTGCAGCAACGTAAATGGAGCATCTGTACCAATTCTCCTTGTACTGATAGTGCATTACAAGGTCCAAGTCTCCGCTCCCCTACTCCACCATCCAAGGTGCTTGCTCTAACTTGGCAGTGTGATATCTGGTTGCATGTTGCATATGGTGTCTAGCTTGTATTGCTCCTAATTAGTGTAAACTGCATCTGCTTAGCTTACACATGATACATGTGAATATGACACGCTTTCCTGTTTTTGGTACATACTATATCTTATGATAAGGGACTTTTCTTGTGTATCCCTCATCAATGCTCCTAATTTGTTAAATTTCATCTCCTTAGCTTACACATTATACATGTGAATATGACACGCCTTCCGTTTTTGGGACATACTACATCTGCCTATCACACCATGTTCTTACATCAAACTACTGTTCTTGTGTATCCTGCGTCTATCGCTTATAATGAGACAGTCACGCGCGTGGGTTAATATGAGACGCAATACTCTTATAAAGAATGCAATTTCATCCTCTCCACGTGATTCTCAAGAAACAACAAGCCTAAATGAAGATATTGAACGTAGCTCTGTACCTGAAGACCGCACTTCCCCTACACCACCATCACAGGTGCTTGCTCTAACTTCGTAGTGTGATATGTGGTTGCATGTTGCATACGGTGTCTAGCTTGTAATGCTTCTAATTAGGGTAAATTGCATCTGCTTAGTTTACACACTATACCTGTGAATATGACATGCCTTCCTATTTTTGGTACACACTACATCTATGTGTTAACCTTGTTCTTACATGAAACTACCTCTCTTCTGTATCCTGCATCAATCACTTACGATGAGTCACCTTTATTCGTTGCATATTGCATATTATTTCTAGCCTGTTGCCATGTATTGCTTCTAATTTGGTCGAATACATTTGTTAGGGCACACTTTTAATTTGGCAGAGTGATATTGGTTTCATCTTTCATATGGTTTCTAGCTTGCATCGATTCTAACAAGTTCAAGCACCTTGTGCTTAGTTTACACTTTATACATCATACATGTCAATACGTCACGCCGTCCTGTTTTTCATATATAATCCATCCTCCTATCATGCGGCTGCCTTACATGAAAGTAGTGTTCGTCAGTATCATGCATCAATGAGTTCTGAAGAGCAAATTTTATTCTTTTTTCTTGTGGGTTTGACTTGACAAGGCAAAATCAAGAAAGAGGAAGGAAAAGAGTAAGGAAGGCGATGATGGTGGTCCTCTGCAGCAACGTAAACAGAGCATCTGTACCGATTCTCCTTGTACTGATAGTGCATTACAAGGTCCAAGTCTCCGCTCCCCTACTCCACCATCCAAGGTGCTTGCTCTAACTTGGCAGTGTGATATCTGGTTGCATGTTGCATATGGTGTCTAGCTCGTATTGCTCCTAATTAGTGTAAACTGCATCTGCTTAGCTTACACATGATACATGTGAATATGACATGCTTTCCTGTTTTTGGTACATACTATATTTGTCTACCACACCATGTTCTTACATGAAACTACTCTTCTTGTGTATCCTGCATCAGTCACTTATGATGGGACACCTTTAAGTTGGCAGTGTGATATTGGTTTGCGTCTTGAATATGATTTCTAGCATGTATTGCTTCTAGTTTGATGAATGCCACCTATGACGAGACAGTTTTAACTTGGTAGAGTGATATTAACTGCACCTTCCATATGGTGTCTTGCAGTGTTTCTAATTTATTGAAGTGCATTCTGCTTAGTTACCACATCATAGGTGTGAATATGTCAAGCCGTCCATTTTTTCGTACATATTCCATCCTCGTATCATGACTTTGCCTTTCATCAGAGTAGTGTCCGTCAGTATCATGCATGAATGAGTTCTGAAGAGCGAATGATATTCCTTTTTCTTGTCGGTATGACCTCACAATGCAAAATCAATAAAGCTGAAGGAAATTGGCAAGGCATTTGGATGATGGTGGTCCTTCTGAGCAACTGAAATGTAGGTTCTCTACAGATTCTACTCCGCCATCCTCCCAACAAGATTCGCAAGACAACGCAAGGCTAGACAGTCAACGTAGATGTGTAGATGATGAGCACATCTCCCCTACTCCACCATCACAGGTGCTTGCTCTAACTTGGCACTATTATATGTGGTTGCATGTTGCGTATGATGTCTAGCTTGTATTGCTTCTAACTTTGTTGAATTGCATCTGCATACTTTACACATAATGCCCGTGAATATGACATGTGTTCCTGTTCCTACATCAGACTACTATTCTTGCATATCCCGCATCAGTCACTTATGATAAGGCACCTTTAAGTCGCCACTTTGATATTGGTTGTGTCTTGCATCTGATTTCTAGCATGTACTGCTTCTAATTTGTTGAAACGCCATACAGTTTGAACTTGGCAGAGTGATATTGGTTGCATCTTTCATATGGTGTCTAGCTTGCAGTGCTTCTAATTTGTTGAAATGCCTTCTGCTTAGTTACCACATCATAGGTGTGAATATGTCACACCATCCTATTTTTCATACATATTCCATCCTCGCATCATGTGTTTGCCTTTCATCCGAGTAGTGTTCGTCAGTATCATGCATGAATGAGTTCTGAAGAGCGAATTTTATTCCTTTTTCTTATCGGTTTGACTTCACAATGCAAAATCATTACAACTGAAGGAAATTAGTCCGGCAGTGGATGATGGTGGTCCCTCGGAGCAACTCAAACAGGGGGTCTCTATAGATTCTACTCCGCCATCCTCCCAACAAGATTCGCAAGACAACACAAGGCTGGACAGTGAACGTAGTTGTGTAGATGATGAGCACATCTCCCCTACTCCACCATCACAGGTGCTTGCTCTAACTTGACACTATTATATGTGGTTGCATGTTGCGTATGATGTCTAGCTTGTATTGCTTCTAACTTGAATTGCATCTGCTTACTTTACACATAATGCCTGTGAATATGGCACGTGTTCCTGTTTCTAGAACATACGTGTACATGATGAGCACATCTCCCCTACTCCACCATCATAGGTGCTTGCTCTTACTTGGAACTGTTATACGTGGTTGCGTTTTCCGTATGATGTCTAGTTTGTATTGCTTCTGATTATGTTGAATTGCATCTGCGCAGCTTACAACTTATACCTGCAACGATCACTTACCCATAAGACACATTTAACTTGGTACTGGGATGTAGGTTGCATCTTGCATTGTCTTCTAGCTTGTACTACTTCTAATTTCTTGAAATGGCTCTTACGACGAGACACTTTTTACCTGATAGAGTGATATTGCTTGCATGTTCATATGGTGCCTAGCTTTCATTTCTTCTAATTTTGTTGAAATTCCTTCCGCTTACTGTTTTTTCATACATATTCCATCCTCCTATCGTACGTGTGAATATGAAACGCTGTCTTTTTTTGTATATATTCCATCCTCCTATCCTGCGCTTGCCTTACATCAAAGTAGTGTTCGTCTGTATCATGCGTCAACCAGCTATGCAGAGCTAATTTTATTCATCTTCTTGTGGTTTTGACTTCATAAGGCAATATCAGAAAATAGGAAGGAAAAGAGTAAGTTAGGGGATGTTGGTGGTCCTCCGCACCGACGCAAACAGAGACTCTCTAGATTTGCCACTGCTACTGCTAATGAAGTTGAAGTCCCAAGTCTACATGATGAGTTCATCTCCCGTACTCCACCATCGCAGGTGCTTGCTCTAAGTTGACAGTGTGATAATTGGTTTCATGTTGCATATGTTGTCTAGCCTGTATTTCTTCTATTTTGATTAAATTGCACCTGCTGAGTTTATACGTTATACATGTGCATATGACATGGCTTTCTGTGTCTAGAATACACTGCATCTATCTATCATACCATGTTCTTATTACATCAAAGTACTGCTGTTGTGTATCCTGCATCAGTCACTCATGATTGGACGCTTCTAACATGGCAGTTTGATAGTGGTTGCATCTTGCATTGATTTCTACGTTGTACTGCTTCTAATTTTTCGAATTGCCACTTATGACAAGACACTTTTAACTTGGCAGAGTAATATTGGTTGCATCTTTCATATGGTGTCTAGCTTGCATTACTTCTATTTTCTTGAAAATCCTTCTGCTTAGTTTGCACATCGTAGCTGTGAATATGTCATGACGTCCTGTTTTTCTTACATATTCCATCCTCATACGGTTGCCTTACATCAAAGTATTGCTTGTCTGTATCATGTATCAATGAGTTCTGAAGAGTGATTATTCTTTTGTTTTGTGGGTATAGCTTGACATGGCAAAGTCAAAAAAGAGCAAGGAAAATAATATAGTAGGGAGTGCTGTTACTCATCGGGTGAAACGGAAAAGGTTCTGCCGTCGAGATTCTGCTGGTACTTATAGTGTAGTAGAAGGTCCAAGTCTACTGGCTAAATCTACAAACACAGTATCACCTGCTCCACCAGCTGCAACATCCGCTTCAACTGTACCAGCATATCAACCAGTTACTCGTTCGTTTGCTCCGGAACTGGCCAGTTCCCAAGCTGCCTTCACACCTAATACTACTTCCGAAGCACTGCTGACACAACAGGACTTGGCAAGATCGGATGAACCTCATGAGCATCAACACCAAGACGGTACCTGACCGAGTCAAGTTGCATTTGCATGCTCCTTTATATGTACCCTCACAGTTTGATGTACACTAACACTTTCCATATTCGTTGTTGAACTAGCACCACGGCGCAAGCGGAAACAGACATCAGGGATAATGCTTGACAGATTAACAAAATCTAAAGGAGGAAGAATGGAGATCCATTTTGAGGCAGGTTTAAAAAGGCCACGTGATGCTACAGAGTCAGCCAAGTTAGTATCAGAGGCAGCCGTTGCCGTTAGGTGTCATGCATGTATCCTCCCGACGTGGATCCAGTACAGGAATGAGAAAGACAATACCCTGTTTAACACCTTCCTTGACCATTTATCCGTAAGTAATGTTATTCATCGCAATTAGTAATATTGTCTTGCTCTGTCCCATACTTTCTAGCCTCCTCCTAATAAGACTTACATTCTTTTTTCAACAGATGAGGTTCAAGTTGGATCTGAAAGATGATGCAACTAGACAAGCATGCACTCATGTTTTTCAGTCTGCTCTGCGACAGTATCGGTACCACCTTAGAAAATCTCACTTTGAAGGAAAGGCTAACAATGAAATCGCCCAAACATCTCCAGTGGAATATATTACAGATGAAGACTGGACAACCCTCGTTAAACACTGGTCTGATCCAAAGTATCAGGTAGGCTATATGTATTTGATCAGACCACATATTGAACTTGTATTTATGTATGTGCCTTACAAGTGTATCTTCTTCTAGGCTAACTGTTTGAAGAACAAAACCAACCATTCTAAAGTGAAATTCCAACAGACCACAGGATCTCGTAGCTATATTGCACACTGCGAGGCTCTTGTAAATAGCTGCTACTTCATTCTTCTTTTTTTGTGCCATATTATCGTATCTATATTGACTTGTTCCAAATATAGAGGAAATCCCGTGCGGACCAAAAAGAACTTGAACCGAATGCAGTGCAAATCTTCAAGGATTGCCACACCAGCAAGATGAAGGGCATGAGCACACCAGTTCAAGCCGCTGTTGTAAGTCCTTACTCCTCCTGCCTTGAACTGATTGGTACTGTGATGTGTTCATTTAACTACTTGGTTTGCAGCCAATGTCAGTTACTCTGTTCACTTTTATTCACAATTGTCTTAACATATCATTTCACCTTACATGGTTTAAAAGAGATGAAGGATATTCTTTTGGTCTTGATCTGTAATCTAGTTTTATGTTCATGTGCGCACACAATGATAAAATAGCATGTTTGTTTTATATCTGTTTGCCCATGATATGAATGATGTCATACTATGTTCATCCTACTTTAAACCATGTCTCTTTATCCTTAGATGTCAACGAATGTGAGGAAATAGACAATACAGTAGGCATGCTACATGGACATATGTTCCAAAAGTGATTTTATTATGTAGTTGGCACTACAATACATGCTAATGTATTACAGTAGTTCACCAAAATAAGTTATGTATAAACGTTTAACCTACTTTGTTTGTTTTTGTCTCATTAGTAACTTATCTGGTACACTAATCTACAAGTTCAAACTTTCAGGAAGCTATGGAACAAATGATTGAACAGCCACAACCACCTGAAGGTGACGAGGCTACTACAGGCACAATGTCACCTCTTGCTGCAGTGCGTCAGTATCTCTCCACTAACAGTGCAAAAAGCACCTTCCTGCGTAATTCTGGGTTGGTTGTCAAGGTAACCTCGTCCAAATCGCCTACTGAACAAAATCTTCCTGCTAGACAGAGTGATATATCTGTGCTCCAGACACAAGTCCAATCCCTAGTGGACGTTGTTTCGGAAACAAGAATAGTGGTTGAGAAATGTTGTCAAGATATGAATGGTTTTGAAACTAGACTATCAAACATTCGCTTCGTTGTTCAAGAGCAATGGCGGAAAAAAGGTGGAGATCGTGCTGCTCCATCAGATTCTGCAGCCTGAAACATTAGCACTCAGGTCAAATGATCTGTGCTTCTATACATCTGATGGTGCTTTTATCTGGAACGACTGTAAACTTTATGCCAACAAGCCTTTTGTTGTATGGTTGGAATTTATTTTGTTGTGATACAACATTTATGTTGCTGCCTCAGGCTGCAGTAATTACGATGCTATTTTTGTATAGTGTAGGTTTATCTTAGTAATGTATTCGGCCTAAAGCTTCGTAGGAGCCCAACATGCCAACATTCGTCGGGCCCATTCCAATTGGGCTAAAAACAATTATGGGCCGAAATTGGCATGTAGCCCACTAAAAATATCTGGGCCTAAATCAACATAAGCTTTCATATTTTTCTGGTAGGCCTGTGCCCATAGTGGGCCTTTAACAAGCCTAAACATAATTTGGGCCCGCAGTAAAAATAGGCCGTTTACTGGTGTAAATATCTCGAGCCCATAAAATACATGGGCCTTTAATAGACCGAAAGTGAGATTGGGCCCTGATTGTGCTAAATAACCCACTGGACTTTAACAGGCTGAAATTCGGATGAGCCGTAAATGCGCCGACCTAATACACGGGCCTTTAACAGGCTGGAACTTCGGTCGGGCTATATTATTGTCATTTTTATATGGGCCGTTAATGGGCCTGATATGACGTTGGGCCACATATGGCCCATGGTTTAGGTCCGGCGTTAACAGGCCGAAAATGACAACAGGCCGAAAGTGGCCCAAAGCTATAGTGGGCCTCTAACAAGCCGAATGTCAGACATGGCCGAATATGACACAAATCCTTCACGGTCGTTTATGGGCTGAAAGTTTTGATGGCTTGTAAATGGGCCCAAATGAAGCCAGACCTTTAACAGGCCGGAAATACACCGGGCCGTAATTCGGCCCAATTACTTAGCGGACTGTTAACGGGCCAGAAGTGACCATGGGCCGCGTTGATGACAAGTTTAGGACAGGCCGTTGACGGGCCGATTTGATAGAGAATGTTGGGCCTTTAGCTGGGCCGGCCCATTATGGTCGGCAGAATCTAGTGGGCCTTTAGCTGGGCCGGCCCATTGCGGTCCGCAAAATCTTGTGGGCCTTTAGCTGGGCCGGCCCATTATGGTCTGCAAAATCATGTGGGCCTTTAGCTGGGCCGACCCATTATGGTCCGCTAAATTTTGTGGGCCTTTAGCTGGGCCGGCCCATTATGGTCCGGTAAATCTTATGGGCCTTCGGTTGGGCCGGCCCATTTAATCTTTGTGGGCCACTTTTGGGCCAGTCCACGTGTCAACATATCATAGGCCCATCTTGACCGTTGGATGAGTGACACCTGTGCCAACGCGGAGCTGACGCGTGGATCCGTCAGCCAATGAGAATTTTACACGTGGAAAATCGGCATTGGTCGTGGCTGTTAACGGACCCGATAGCTTAACGGTGTTCCGTTACGATGGATGCCACGTGTCGGTCACCCTTGATGAAAGCACTTCTGTGATGCGTGATTTATCATCATGGAAGTGGACACTTCCGTGATGATAATTTTGGCAATGTCATGGAACACTTCTACGACAGCACAGGTATGACTATCTTGATTCTGTCATAAATTTGTTATGGATGTACATCCATGACAGAAAATGCGACCTACTGTGACAAACACATATCATCACGGAAGTATATTTTTTTGTAGTGTGTCATCGGTGCAATAAGGCAATAAAATTTGCTTCTAAAAGTGTTAGATCATTTAGTGTAAGAGAAAATTGAGCATTGTACGAACTTGTGATGGCGAAGAATAAAAGCGACAGACTACATAATAAATGTTGCTATCATAAGGGGCAACATAACGTGACGTTCTTTTGCACTAAGGGATTGAGCATACAAACAAAAAGCGCATGGCAACCTCTGCTTCCCTCTGCGAAGGGCCTATCTTTTACTTTTATGTATTTACTTTCATGAAAGAGTCAAAGTTTTTCTCTCTATTCCTTTTTAGTTTTCTCTTTTGGCAAGCATCATGTGGTGAGGAAAGATCTATGCACATCCAGTTGGATATGGGTAGCATGAGTTATTATTGTTGACATCACCCTTGAGGTGAATACGTTGGGAGGTGAAATTATAAGCCACTATCTTTTTATGTGTCCAGTTGAAACGCTTTGCTCATGTGTATGCGGTGAGTGTTAGCAATCATAAAAGACTATATGATGGTTGAGTATGTGGAGCTCTTACTAAGACTCTGTTGAATAAGTTGAATTGCAAATTGCTTGGTGACCGAGAACATAGGTTGTTGAGTCTCAAGAGAATTCATTGTTTGAACCTTAACATGTGAATTGGTTGCTACTTTAACAAGAGAAGTTTTATAAGAATTGCTATTATGATGCTAGGAAATGTGATTGAAATTGTCATTGATCAAACTTGTGCACTTTTCTAGCATTCACGCTTCATAAATTATTTCTTTTATCATTTACCTACTCGAGGACGAGTAGGAATTAAACTTGGGGATGCTGATATGTCTCGAACGTATATATAATTTATGAAGTATTCATGTTGTTATATTATCATTCTTGGACGTTTTACAATCATTTTATAGCAACTTTATATCAATTTTTGGGACTAACCTATTGACCCAGTGCCCAGTGCAAATTGCTGTTTTTTGCTTGTTTTTTACATCACAGGAAATAAGTATCAAACGGAGGTCAAACCCTGCGAAACTTTTTGTGGATTTTTTATGGACCACAAGACATCCAGTGGGCCAAAGAAGCACCTAGGGGCGTGCCCCAAGGGGGGCACAACCCACCAGGGCGCGCCTGGGGGCCCAGGCGCACCCAGGTGGGTCGTGCCCACCTCAGTGGCCTCTCGCACCCCTCTTTGCCCTATAAATCACCAAATATTCCAAAAACCATCGGGGTAACCCTAGATCAGAAGTTCCGCCACCGCAAGGCTCTGTAGCCACGAGAAAGCAATCTAGACCCCGTTCCGGTACTCCGTCGGAGGGGGGATCATCACCGGTGGCCATCTTCGTCATCCCGGCGGCCACCATGATGAGGAGGGAGTAGTCCACCCTCGGGGCTGAGGGTTTGTACCAGTAGCTACGTGTTTAATCTCTCTCTCTCTCTCTCTCGTGCTCTTGAGATGTCACAGTCTTGATGTATCACGGGCTTTGTTAATATAGTCTGATCATATGGTGTTTTCCCCTCTCTATCTTGTGATGGATTGAGTTTTCCCTTTGAGATTTCGTTTTATCAGATTGAATACTTTTATGGATTTGAGAGCACTTGATATATGTCTTGCATATGAATACTCATGGTGACAATGGGGTATCATATTGATTCACTTGATATGTGTTTTGGCACTCAACTCGCGGATTCCCGCGGTGACATTGGGGTAATCTATGCATAGAGGTTGATGCATGTTCTCGTCTTTTGTTTCTCCGGTAAAAATCTTGGGGCATGCTACCTCTTGAGCTTGCGTTGGTTTTCCCTGAAGAGGAAAGGATGATGCAGTAGAGTAGCGTAAGTATTTCCCTCAGTTTTTGAGAACCAAGGTATCAATCCAGTAGGAGGCCACGCGCAAGTCCCTCGTACCTACACAACACAAAGAGCTCAACGCAACCAACGCGATTAGGGGTTGTCAATCACTTCACGGTCACTTACGGAAGTGAGATCCGATAGATAATATTTTTGGTATTTTTGATATAAAGATGCAAAGTGAGAAGTAAAAGGCAAAGTAAAAACAAAGCAAGATTAAAGTGATGGAGATTGATATGATGAGAATAGACCCGGGGGCCATAGGTTTCACTAGTGGCTTCTCTCAAGAGCATAAGTTTTCTACGGTGGGTGAACAAATTACTGTTGAGCAATTGACAGAATTGAGCATAGTTATGAGAATACCTAGGCATGATCATGTATATAGGCATCACGTCCGTGACAAGTAGATCGAAACGATTCTGCATCTACTACTATTTTACTCCACTCATCGACCGCTATCGAGCATGCATCTAGAGTATTAAGTTAAAACAGAGTAATGCTTTAAGCAAGATGACATGATGTAGAGAGATAAATTCGTGCAATATGAAATAAACCCCATCTTGTTATCCTCGATGGCAACGATACAATACGTGTCTTGCTGCCCCTTCTGTCACTGGGAAAGAACACCGCAAGATTGAACCCAAAGCTAAGCACTTCTCCCATGGCAAGAACTACCAATCTAGTTGGCCAAACCAAACGGATAATTCGAAGAGACTTGCAAAGATAACCAATCATACATAAAAGAATTCAGAGAAGATTCAAATATTGTTCATAGATAGACTTGATCATAAACCCACAATTCATCGGTCTCAACAAACACACCGCAAAAGAAGAAGATTACATCGAATAGATATCCACAAGAGAGGGGGAGAACATTGTATTGAGATCCAAAAAGAGATAAGAAGCCATCTAGCTAATAACTATGGAACCGAAGGTCTGAGGTAAACTACTCACACTTCATCGGAGGGGCTATGATGATGTAGAAGCCCTCCGTGATGACGGCCCTCTCTGGCGGAGCTCCGGAACAGGCCCCAAGATGGGATCTCGTGGATACAGAAAGTTGCGGCGGTGGAATTAGGTTTTTGGCTCCTGTTCTGATCGTTTGGGGGTACGTGGGTATATATAGGAGGAAGGAGTACGTCAGTGGAGCACCGAGGGGCCCACGAGGCAGGGGGCGCGCCCTATAGGGGGGGCTACCCTCGTAACCGCCTCCGGTACTTCTTGGAGTAGGGTCCAAGTCTCCTGGGTCTTATCCGAGAAGAAAATCACGTTCCAAAAAGGATTTTTCTGTTTGTACTCCGTTTCATATTCTGTTTCTTCTAAACACTGAAAAGGCAAAAAACAACAATTCTGGGTTGGGCCTCCGGTTAGTAGGTTAGTCCCAAAAATAATATAAAAGTGGAAAATAAAGCCCAATATAGTCCAAAACAGTAGATAATATAGCATGGAGCAATCAAAAATTATAGATACTTTGGAGATGTATCGGGCATCCCCAAGCTTAATTCCTGCTCGTCCTCGAGTAGGTAAATGATAAAAACAGAATTTTTGATGCGGAGTGCTACTTGGCATAATTTCAATGCAAAATTTCTTAATTGTGGTATGAATATTCAGATTAGAAAGATTCAAGACAAAAGTTCATATTGACATAAAGAATAATAACACTTCAAGCAAACTAACAAAGCAATTATGTTTTCTCAAAGTAACATGGCCAAAGAAAGTTCATCCCTACAAAATCATATAGTTTAGTCATGCTCCATTTTCGTCACACAAGAATGCTCTCATCATGCACAACCCCGATGACAAGCCAAGAAATTGTTTCATACCTTAATAATTTCAAACTCATAAACTTTCACGCAATACATGAGCGTGAGCCATGGATATAGCACTATGGGTGGAATAGAATATAATGATGGGGGTTGTATGGAGAAGACAAAAAAGAAGAAAGTCTCACATCAACAAGGCTAATCAATGGGCTAGAGAGATGCCCATCGATTGATGTTAATGCGAGGAGTAGGGATTGCCATGCAACAGATGCACTAAAGCTATAAATGTATGAAAGCTCAACAAAGGAAACTAAGTGGGTGTGCATCCAACTTGCTTGCTCATGAAGACCTAGGGCACTTGAGGAGGCTCATTGTTGGAATATACAAGCCAAGTTCTATAATGAAAAATTCCCACTAGTATATGAAAGTGATAACTCAAGAGACTCTCTATATGAAGAACATGGTGCTACTTTGAAGCACAATATATGAGACTCGCTATATCATGGTGCTACTTTGAAGCACAGGTGTGGAAAAAAGGATAGTAACATTGCCTTTTTTTGGGGCCTTCTTTTTTTGGCCTTTTTTGGGACAATGCTCTATTGAATGATGATCATCACACTTATATTTATTTACAACTCAATGGTTACAACTCGATACTAGAACAAAGTATGACTCTATATGAATGCCTCCGGCGGTGTACCGGGATATGCAATGAATCAAGAGTGACAAGTAAAAATTATGAACGATGGATTTGCCAAAAATACTATGTCAACTACATGATCATGCTAAGCAATATGACAATGATGAATGTGTCATGATAAACTGGATGGTGGAAAGTTACATGGCAATATATCTCGGAATGGCTATGGAAATGCCATAATAGGTAGGTATGGTGGTTGTTTTGAGGAAGATATAAGGAGGTTTATGTGTGAAAGAGCGTATCATATCACGGGGTTTGGATGCACCGGCGAAGTTTGCACCAACTCTCAATGTGAGAAAGGGCAATGCACGGTACCGTAGAGGCTAGCAATGATGGAAGGGTGAGAGTGCGTATAATCCATGGACTCAACATTAGTCATAAAGAACTCATATACTTATTGCAAAAATCTACAAGCCATCAAAAACCAAAGTATTACGCGCATGCTCCTAGGGTGATAGATTGGTAGGAAAAGACCATCGCTCGTCCCCGACCGCCACTCATAAGGAGGACAATCAAATAACACCTCATGTTTCAAATTTGTTGCATAATGTTAACCATACGTGCATGCTACGGGACTTGCAAACTTTAACTCAAGCACTTCTCAAATTCACAATTACTCTAGTAGCATGACTTTGATATTACTACCTCCATATCTCAAAAAAATTATCAATCATCCAACTTTTCTTAGTATTTAACGCACTCAAAAGAAAGTTTCACAAATCTTGAATACCAAGCAAGTTATTATTAAGCAAATTACCATGCTATTACGACTCTCAAAATAATTTAAGTGAAGCATGAGAGATCATAGTTTCTTTAAAACAAAATACCACCATGCTCTAAAAGATCTAAGTGAAGCACATAGAGCAAAATTTCAACGCTCAAAAGATATAAGTGAAGCACATAGAGTAAAACTACATAGCTCAAAAGATATAAGTGAAGCACATAGAGTATTCTATCAAATTTTAATTCATAGATGACTCTCTCAAAAGGTGTGTACAGCAAGGATGATTGTGGCACACTAAAAAACAAATACACAAATAATACAAGACGCTCCAAGCAAAACACATATCATGTTGGTGAATAAAAATATAGCTCCAAGTAAATTACCGATGGAAGTGGACGAAAGAGGGGATGCCTTCCGGGGCATCCCCAAGCTTTGACTTTTTGGTGTCCTTGGATTATCTTGGGGGTGCCATGGGCATCCCCAATCTTAGGCTCTTGCCACTCCTTGTTCCATAATCCATCAAAAGAACTCATCCAAAACTTGAAAACTTCACAACACAAAACTCAATTGAAATCTCGTGATCTCCGTTAGAGAAAGAAAACATAAAACCACTTCAAGGTACTGTAATGAACTCATTATTTATTTATTTTGGTGTTAAACCTACTGTATTCCAACTTCTCTATGGATTATAAACTATTTTACTAACCATAATTCATCAAAATAAGCAAACAACACACGAAAAACAGAATCTGTCAAAAACAGAACAGTCTGTAGTAATCTGTCACTAACGCAAACTTATGGAACTCCAAAAAATCTACCAAAATTATACGACCTAGATAATTTTTTTATTGATCAGAAGCAATTGGAATCAGTATTTTATCACGTTCTGATGATTTTTAGTAATTCGGGCACTGAACGCAAAGTTTCTGGAAATTACAGCAAGATCAAATAACTATCATCCAAGAAGATCCAATAGGTCTAGCTTGGTACAAACACTAATTAAAACACAAAACCTCATCCAAACAGAGGGAAGATGGGTTATTTATTCCCTAACATAAGAAAAACACAAAAAAAACAAAAAATAAAATTGGGTTGCCTCCCAATAAGCGCTATCGTTTAACGCCCCTAGCTAGGCATAAAAGCGAGGATAGATCTAGGTGTTGCCATCTTTGGAAGGCAATCCATAAGTGGCTCTCATGATGGTTTCATATGGAAATTTTATTTTATTTCTTGGAAAGTGTTCCATGCCCTTTTTTAATGGAATTGGAATCTAATATTCCCTTCTTCATATCAATAATCGCACCAACCGTTCTAAGGAAAGGTCTACCAAGAATAATAGGGCAAGAAGGATTGCAATCTATATCAAGAACAATGAAATCTACGGGCACATAATTCCTATTTGCAACAATAAGAACATCGTTAATCCTTCCCATAGGTTTCTTAATAGTAGAATCCGCGAGATGTAAGTTTAAAGAGCAATCATCAAGATCGCATAAATCTAGCAAATCACACAAAGTTTTGGGGATAGTGGAGACACTAGCACCCAAATCACACAAAGCATAAAACTCATGATCTTTCATTTTAATTTTGATAGTTGGTTCCCACTCATCATAGAGTTTTCTAGGGATAGAGACTTTCAACTCAAGTTTTTCTTCATAAGATTGCATCAAGGCAACAACAATATGTTCTGTGAAGGCTTTCTTTTGACTATAAGCATGCGAAGAGTTTAGCACGGATTGCAATAAGGAAATACAATCAATCAAAGAGCAACTTTCATAATTAAATTCCTTGAAATCCAATATAGTGGGTTTAGCAACATCTAAATTTTTATTTCTTTCAATCCCACTTTCATCAATTTCATCATAAAGATCTAAATACTCCGAATTTTTGGAACGCCTTCTAGGTAAAGGAAGATCATATTCAGTTTCATTAAGATTAATATTGAAAACAAAGATTTGATAGGGGACAAATCAATAACTTTTAGATCTTCATCTTGATTTTCATAGGTATTGGAAGAACACGCTTTAATAAAGGCATCTTTTGAAGCACGCATCCTAGCGGTTCTTTCCTTGCACTCATCAATGGAAATTCTCATAGCTTTGAGAGACTCATTGATATCATGCTTAGGAGGAATAGATCTAAGATTTAAAGAATCAATCTCAAGAGAAATTCTATCAACGTTCCTAGCCAAATCATCAACTTTAAGCACTTTCTCTTCAAGCAAAGCATTAAAATTCTTTTGTGAATTCATAAACTCTTTAACACTATTCTCAAATTCAGAGGGCATCTTATTATAATTTCCATAAGAGTTGTTGTAGGAATTTCCATAATTATTAGAAGGATTACTAGGATATGGCCTAGGATTAAAATTCCCTCTATAAGCGTTGTTACCAAAATTATTCCTACCAAAAAAATTCACATCCATAGATTCATTGTTATTCTCAATCAAGGTAGACAAAGGCATATCATTAGGATCAGAAGAAACACTCTTAGTAACAAATAATTTCATAAGTTCATCCATCTTTCCACTCAAAACATTGATTTCTTCTATCGCATGCACTTTTTTATTAGAAGGTATTTCAGTATGCCATTGAGAATAATTAACCATAATATTATCTAGGAGTTTAGTAGCATCTCCTAAAGTGATTTCCATAAAAGTGCCTCCTGCGGCCGAATCTAAAAGATTTCTAGAAGCAAAATTCAATCCAGCATATAAATTTTGTATAATCATCCACAAATTTAAACCATGAGTAGGGCAATTACGTATCATTAATTTCATTCTCTCCCAAGCTTGTGCAACATGTTCATGATCAAGTTGCTTAAAATTCATAATATCGTTTCTAAGAGAGATGATCTTAGCGGGAGGAAAATACTTAGAGATAAAAGCATATTTGCACTTGTTCCAAGAATCA
Organism: Triticum urartu; assembly: GCF_003073215.2. NCBI lineage: Eukaryota > Viridiplantae > Streptophyta > Magnoliopsida > Poales > Poaceae > Triticum > Triticum urartu. The sequence continues at coordinate 469,734,901 of NC_053025.1, read as the reverse complement.
ATACTATTTTTAGGCAAAGACGAAAACCAAGCTTTAGCACGATCTCTAAGCGAAAAAGGAAATAGCTTCAATTTAATGACATCATTATCGACATCTTTTTTCTTTTGCATATGACATAAATCAACGAAGCTATTCAGATGAGTAGCAGCATCTTCACTAGGAAGGTCGGCGAATTGATCTTTCATAACAAGATTCAACAAAGAAGTATTGATTTCACAAGATTCAGTATTGGCAAGAGGAGCAATCGGAGTGCTAAGAAAATCATTATTGTTGGTATTGGTGAAGTCACACAATTTGGTAGTATCTTGAGCCATCGCGACAAACAAGCAATCCAACACACGAGCAAACAAAAGGCAAGCGAAAAAAGGCAAACGGAGAAGGAGAAGGGGAAGGAGAAATAGAGGGCGAATAAGACGGCAAGGGTGAAGTGGGGGAAGGAAAACGAGAGGCAAATGGCAACTAATGTAATGCGGGAGATAGGGATTGTGATGGGTACTTGGTATGTTGACTTTTTGCGTAGACTCCCCAGCAACGGCGCCAGAAATTCTTCTTGCTACCTCTTGAGCTTGCGTTGGTTTTCCCCGAAGAGGAAAGGATGATGCAGCAGAGTAGCGTAAGTATTTCCCTCAGTTTTTTGAGAACCAAGGTATCAATCCAGTAGGAGGCCACGCGCAAGCCCCTCGTACCTACACAATACAAAGAGCTCAACACAACCAACGCGATTAGGGGTTGTCAATCCCTTCACGGTCACTTACTGAAAGTGCAACTATCCCTAGGTGGTTTTGGTAATTCATAACAACATATAGCTCATTGAGCTAATGCTATTCCAAGATGATTATTTCAGGAAAGCTCAATGATTGGCATGGCATGGATGTGAAAGTGGAACCCTCAAAATGCTAAGGACAAAGGATTGGCTCAAGCTCAAAAGCTCAAGACTCTTCATTTTATATTTTAGTGATCCAAGATCACATTGAGTCTTTAGGAAAAGCCAATACTATCAAGGAGGGATGAGGTGTTGCTTAATGAGCCTCTTGCTTCATGTGCTTAGTGATATGCTCCAAGACCCTCAACTACTTTCCCATATCCACATATGACCTAAACCCTAAGACAAACTCGGTCCTACCGATTCTTCCTATCCGGCGCCACCGAGTTTCACTTGTCATAAGCCACTGCCAAACCCTAGCAATTCGGTTCTACCGATAGGGATCTCGGTCTCACCGAGATGGGATTGCAAACTCTCTGTTTCCCTTTCGTAACTTCTCGGTCTCACCGAAAGAGCGAATCGGTCCCACCGAGATTGCAATGTAAATTCAGTGTTTCCCCTTTGTAACTTTTCGGTCTCACCGAAAGAGCAAATCGGTCCCATCGAGTTTGCCTGACCAACTCTCTGGTTAGCTAATTACCAAATTCGGTCTCACCGAGTTTGTGTAATCGGTCTCACCGAGATTACGTTATGCCCAAACCCTAACCATATCGGTCCTACCGAGTTGCATGTCAATCCCACGGAAAATCTCTAACGGTCACTAGGTTTACATTTTCGGTCCGACCGAGTTTGTTGGTTCGGTCCCACCGAGATTGGAAAACTGTGTGTAATGGTTGGATTTTGTGTGAAGGCTATATATACCCCTCCACCTCCTCTTCATTCGAAGAGAGAGCCATCAGAACACATACATCATTCCAACTCATATGTTCTAAGAGAGAACCACCTACTCATGTGTTGAGACCAAGATATTCCATTCCTACCATATGAATCTTGATCTCTAGCCTCTCCAAGTTGCTTTCCACTCAAATCTTCTTTCCACAAAATCCAAATCCTATGAGAGAGAGTTGAGTGTTGGGGAGACTATCATTTGAAGCACAAGAGCAAGGAGTTCATTACCTACACACCATTTGTTACTTCTTGGAGAGTGGTGTCTCCTAGATTGGCTAGGTGTCACTTGGGAGCCTCCGACAAGATTGTGGAGTTGAACCAAGGAGTTTGTAAGGGCAAGGAGATCGCCTACTTCGTGAAGATCTACCACTAGTGAGGCAAGTCCTGTGTGGGCGATGGCCATGGTGGGATAGACAAGGTTGCTTCTTCGTGGACCCTTCGTGGGTGGTTGCTTCTTCATGGACCCTTCGTGGGTGGAGCCCTGTGTGGACTCGCGCAACCGTTACCCTTTGTGGGTGGAGCCCTCTGTGGACTCTCGCAACCGTTACCCTTTGTCGGTTGAAGTCTCCATCAACGTGGATGTAGGATAGCACCACCTATCCAAACCATGGGAAAAACATCCATGTCTCCAATTGTGTTTGAATTCTCCAAACCCTTCCCTTTACATTCTTGCAAGTTGCATGCTTTACTTTCCGCTGCCAATATACTCTTTGCATGCTTGCTTGAATTGTGTGATGATTGCTTGACTTGTCCTAAAATAGCTAAAATCTGCCAAGAACTAAAATTGGGAAAAGGTTAAGTTTTTAATTGGTCAAGTAGTCTAATCACCCCCCTCTAGACATACTTTCGATCCTACACTTATGGAAGTGAGATCCGATAGATAATATTTTTGGTATTTTTGATATAAAGATGCAAAGTGAAAAGTAAAAGGAAAAGTAAAAACAAAGCAAGATTAAAGTGATGGAGATATGATGAGAATAGATCCGGGGGCCATAGGTTTCACTAGTGGCTTCTCTCAAGAGCATAAGTTTTCCACGGTGGGTGAACAAATTACTTTTGAGCAATTGACAGAATTGAGCATAGTTATGAGAATATCTAGGCATGATCATGTATATAGGCATCACGTCCGTGACAAGTAGATCGAAATGATTCTGCATCTACTACTATTACTCCACTCATCGACCGCTATCCAGCATGCATCTAGAGTATTAAGTTAAAAATAGAGTAATGCTTTAAGCAAGATGACATGATGTAGAGAGATAAATTCATGCAATATGAAATAAACCCCATCTTGTTATCCTCGATGGCAACGATACAATACGTGTCTTGCTGCCCCTTCTGTCACTGGGAAAGAACACCGCAAGATCGAACCCAAAGCTAAGCACTTCTCCCATGGCAAGAACTACCAATCTAGTTGGCCAAACCAAACGGATAATTTGAAGAGACTTGCAAAGATAACCAATCATACATAAAAGAATTCAGAGAAGATTCAAATATTGTTCATAGATAGACTTGATCATAAACCCACAATTCATCGGTCTCAACAAACACACCGCAAAAGAAGAAGATTACATCGAATAGATCTCCACAAGAGAGGGGGAGAACATTGTATTGAGATCCAAAAAGAGAGAAGAAGCCATCTAGCTAATAACTATGGACCCGAAGGTCTGAGGTAAACTACTCACACCTCATCGGAGGGGCTATGATGATGTGGAAGCACTCCGTGATGACGGCCCTCTCCGGCGGAGCTCCGGAACAGGCCCCAAGATGGGATCTTGTGGATACAGAAAGTTGCGGCGGTGGAATTAGGTTTTTGGCTCCTGTTCTGATCGTTTGGGGGTACGTGGGTATATATAGGAGGAAGGAGTACGTCGGTGGAGCACCGAGGGGCCCATGAGGCAGGGGGGCGCCCTGTAGGGGGGGCGCCCCCTACCCTCGTGACCGCCTCCGGTACTTCTTGGAGTAGGGTCCAAGTCTCCTGGGTCTCATCCGAGAAGAAAATCACGTTCCAAAAAGGATTTTTCTGTTTGGACTCCGTTTGATATTCTGTTTCTTCGAAACAGCAATTCTGGGCTGGGCCTCCGGTTAATAGGTTAGTCCCAAAAATAATATAAAAGTGGAAAATAAAGCCCAATATAGTCCAAAACAGTAGATAATATAGCATGGAGCAATCAAAAATTATAGATACGTTGGAGACGTATCAGGGCACTCTTTGAGGTTCTTTGTGTTGGACTGAGCATTATGAATCTGAAATTATTTGGTGTTATTTTAGTACGAACTCTTGGATAGATCGATCGAAAAGAATAGCTTCAAGGTGGTTTCGTACCCTACAAACGATTTCTTCTTATGTAATCCACTAGATAGGGACTTTGGAGTGATTCTTCGTTGCACGTTGAGGGATGGTTATATGATCCAATTATATTAGCATTGTTAAGAGATTCCACTAGTGAAAGTACGGACCCTAGGCCTCATTTTCAAGCATTGCAATACCGTTTTTGTGCATGTTTACTATTTGCTACCTTGCTGTTTTTATTTATTCAGATTATAAAAATATATTTCTACCATCCATATTACACTTTTATCACCATCTCTTTGCCAAAATAGTGCACCTATACAATTTGCCATTCTATTAGGTGTGTTGGGGACACAAGAGATTTCTTGTATTTGGTTGCAGGGTTGTTTGAGAGAGACCATCTTCATCCTACGCCTCCCACAGATTGATAAACCTTAGGTCATCCACTTGGCGTAAAATTGCTACTGTCCTACAAAACTCTACGCTTGGAGGCCCAACATGTGTCTATAAGAATAAAGTTGCGTAGTAGACATCAGTTGGATAGAGTATTATGAACCAACATATCTAGGTGGAATCCCGAATTAATGATTTTGAACTTTTTGATGCAAACTTGTTGGGGCACATTTAATGATTTTGAACTTTTATTTCTACACAAAAAAACGACACCATGGTAGTTCTGCTGAAAACAGCGTCTGTCCTGGTTAGTTCTAATCAAATCATACCAAAACCATATAAAATTGTTGTAAACATGGCATGAATACTTCATAAATTATAGATATGTTGGAGATGTATCAGCCAACTATCGTGGTTTTGTCACGGCAGATGTCTTAGTGTGAGGACTTAGTCATGAGGCCATCACAACTAGGTAGTAGCTTAAACGGGGTTGATCGGAGTCGAGAGACACGGGTTTTACCCAGGTTTAGCCCCTCGTGGTGGAGGTGAAAGCCTACATCTTGCTTGATTGATATTGATGATGATGATTGACGGTGTCCTGGACTAGGGGGTACTCATCATGCCATCTCCCGATCAGTTAGATTGGGTCGAGGACCCCCATGGCCGTATACTCATGGGCCAGTTCGGACAGTTGCCGCATACAAGGAAGATTCCACAAGACTTGGTGATCAAGACAAGGACTCCTCCCCACCGGCGTATTCGGCTAGGACTCTTGTTATCCTAGGCCTCTGGTGCATTATATAAACCGAGGCCAGGCTAGTCGATAGAACATATAAAACAAACATACCATAGGCTAGCTTCTAGGGTTTAGCCTCTCCGATCTCGTGGTAGATCTACTCTTGTACTACCCATATCATCAATATTAATCAAGCAGGACGTAGGGTTTACCTCCATCAAGAGGGCCCGAACCTGGGTAAAACATTGTGTCCCATGCCTCCTGTTACCATCCGCCTTACACGCACAGTTCGGGACCCCCTACCCGAGATCCGCCGGTTTTGACACCGACATTGGTGCTTTCATTGAGAATTCCGCTGTGTGATCGGCAAAAGGATCGATGGCTCGTCTGCAGGTCCACTGCGATGCCGGCCTCTTCGTCGCCGGCTCGACTGGTCAACTTGGCTCGACCGAGGACCGTGCTCCATCTCCGATCATCATGTTCGGACGAGGACCTTCATCAATATCAAATCCGATCTCTATCAAGATCATGGAGAAATCATGCATGGAGTTCGGGGGCTCAACGTCAACATTGCCCTCGGGCGACCGTGCTGTTTTTTCGAATAGCGAACTTGTATCCGCTTCCACCATCTCTTAGAGCATCGCTTTGACAATCCCTTTGGTGGAATTGTGCGGGATTGAGTCTACAACATCCATGCAAAATTTCGTCGAGTTCCGATGGAGGAATCTTCGACAATCTACGATATTCCAAAGCCCTATCAAATCTGGACGAGTTTAGGGCGTGGTCTCTAGAGCCCAGCTCGGAGGTCCTTTGGAAGATCCAACCGTTCATCTACTGCGGAATTCCCATATCTACCACCCCTCCAAATTTCAGCTCGATCCGACGGTTCAAACTCCGGGAACCTTCCGATGAGTGGACCAATTTTCGGATCTATTTTCTGCGCGAATACGGATCCGACCCGAATTCATGTTTCTTTATGAACGTGATATTGGACAACCTCTTTAGAGGAATTCTCTTCTAAGGTATTATGCGTTGTTTTTAAACATGTGCCCATAAATTTTTAAGCCTCCCCTGAGGTCATGTTCATCATCATGCTGGTGTCAAACCAGTCCGGCGATATCGCTCCAAGGCTGCCGACCTACGCTAGACACGTCGTCACTTTGTCGAGCCGAGCTCAACTTCTTTGGATCATCATCTCGGCAAGCCAAACAAGAGTTCGGCACCGCGAAGGATAAATCATCACCAACATTGCCGCCCCACAGATTACATGGAGCGGGCATACCGGCATCGCCGCACGGTCACTTCATCAAGCCGTCATCGACCACATCACGACCTGCATCGACAGGGCCGCACTGTTGCTTCTTCAAACTGGTGTCCATCACGCTGACCTACTTCGACTCATCGGCTGACATTGAGGCTTCGACATCTCGGCTGGACCGGGGGCTTCGCCCTCTCTTCATCAACCTACTCCGGAGACTTCGGCGTCACTAGCCGACCAGCTCCTTCACGTTAGCTGGACCGAGGGCTTTGCCTCGACAAGCCAACCTTTGCTAGCATCGCCATACCGTCGCTTTATCGCCCATCAGGCAATGGGTGTGCGGATCGAGTTCCAATTTTCGGAATCACCTTTCTTCGGATTGCTGCAACAAATAAACCAGGTGCTATTAATCCTAGTATTTTTTGCTTGTTCAGGTTTATTTTTCCCAAGGAATTATTACTCTGGTTTGTTCATCATATGTACACAGGTCTATCAAATGATGGCCGCATTAACGACAGTCGCATGGTGGTTCGGTCAGTTTCCGTACATGGTCCGGCGAACGCCGCATCCGGAACTCGGACCGACCTGTGAATTCAGGCTTTACCACGCCTTTACCTCATCACGCCGATGCCCTGCATCGACATTGACTTCGGCGCTAGGCCATATTTCTTTTATTACTAACTTTGCATAAATTATTTATTATGCAACAATTTTTTTTAATTATTATTATTACTATTATCTCCTGTTTGCACTATTTTTTGTGCACAGGAAAATGATCCGGATTCCCATTACTACCACTTCGGAGTGCTGAGCTATTCGCTCCGCCACCTTGGGACCGGCTTGGGGGATGGAACCTTGTCCCGCATCAAGCTCGGGACGCGTCATCAATACCGAACACATTAACCAGCTAAGTTGCCTTCATGCTCGAAGTTTTAAATTTTTTTTAACTTGTGTTCGGTTCGACCAAGCATTATACTTTTTTAGAAAAAAGTTGCTTGTAAAAAATTTCCTTGTCCAAACTTTGTTTGTGACGCACAAATTCAAATACCCAGTTCACTTGGGGGCTTCCTTCATGAAGCCTTTCCTCTTGCATATGATTATACTTGTACGGCTTCGTTCCTTGTTCGTGTATTACGCCACAATATGCACCATATTGACTTAAGAGATTTGCAAGCTGGGTTGCCTGGCTCCTGTGCTTACCCCTATGTTCCCGATTGTTCGGCTAGGGAGTAAAGGGAGCACCTCTGCGATTGTCACGACCGGGTCCTCCGAACTCTGACCTCAGACTGGGTGAAGCCGAAAGCTAGCGCTCTTATTGTTTTCAATCATGGTCGGCACACAATGGAACTTATGAGTACAAAAAATCTATTGCACAAGTCTCATAGTAATAATGAGCACCGAAGAAAGGTATCGGTGGGGGTACTATTTTCTTTGAAGATGCTTCTTGCACTTCGTCTGTAATATAGCATAAGTTCCCTGAGTGCGCTTTGTCTGTTACAGCCTTATGGCCCGGTTGCCTGGTTATCGGAAACACTGACGATATTCTCGACAGGTGGAGTACATAACACTTTTCGGTCCTTGACCGAAGAGGGAGAAGCCGACGGTCGGTATAGACGCGTTTAAAGTTCGGGTGAACAAAGATATGATATTAGTACTTCGGTACATACAATCATTATACATAAAATTCTTTTACCCAAGTCACTTGGGGGCTCTTAAATTTATATGAGCCATTTTATAATAAGTGTTCTTCTTCTTAGTCGTTGCAAAGTTTTTCTTACTATTATTATTTATCACTCCTCTTTTCGACACGAGTGTGTGGTCACTAGCCGGGGAGCCTAATTTCTCTCTCAAAGCCGCTAGAGTTAGTTTGCTAAACTGGCCTAATGAGAAGTACTCCGCCTTCGGGATAGGAGGTTGAAGCCGTAGGCTGACCCGCTTGAAGTCTTGAGATAGGATGTGTCATGTTAAAGCACCACAGAAGCAATTTTTTTTCTAAGACCAAATTTCGGATTGGCACCGAACACTTGATCTTGTTCGGATGTCTAGTTTTTACTGACGTTTTTTTGGTTTTCCAAGCTTATGGCACTTTCAAACTATTTGTGTGTTTTCAGCACAAGTCTCGCAGTGCAATGCCGGACACCTTTATAGATTCGGCAAAACCATTCTCGGATCTCACTATATATGCATTGGTTTCGAATTATGTCTTTGGTCAATAGTTGGGTTGCCCGGCTCCTGCGCTTGCCTCCTACGTTCCGCTTTGTTCGGCTAGGTGTGCAAAGGGAGAACCACTGCGATTGTGCTTCCAGCTCACATGGTTAAGCACCTCAGTGGAGAAAGCCGAAAACTGACTGTCACAATAAGCGTAAACTGATCAGCAATCCGATGACGGTGTTAAATGACGGGCCATTCATAACAATGGCCGAAGTGTTTACGGCTTGACCTCGACTGTCGCCGAACACTACGGGGGCTATTAACTGGCCTCCCAAACTAAATCCTCAATATTTTGCTCTTACATTAGAGCTGAGGTTTCATGATCATGCTTAGCATGACAACCCAAAGAAAGGAACCGATAGTGGGACTATTTTCTTTCGAATAAATTTCTTATGTTAAACTGTAATATAACATATCTCTCTGCGTACCTTTGTTTATAAAACTGTATGGCCAGATTGCCTTGTTTGTCGTAAATCTTTGCCCTCATAAAGGCTTTATAAAGTAGGACAAACACTCCTCGGCTACTAGCCGAGGAGGTGGAAGCCGATGGTCGGTCAACAAAGTTTTGTACAATGCGGATCCGAGCATTAAGGATGTAAAGTACTTGGATACATAGAGTCATTACACATCATTTGTGATTTTACTATGGATATCGATCCTTAATTCGGCCACCCGTGCCCACATTAAGGCTCGGGGGCTACTGGGCTTTGCGCCCATTATTTACAAAAATTAAAGGGGCACATTGATCCCCTAATCTGGTGTTGCCACCCGACCAGTGTCTCGGGGGCTACTGCATTGCCTATTTCAATGCAGAAAATTCCAAATGCCAAGTGTTCGGTTTGACCGAACTATGGGAAAACGTGTCTTCGGATAACAATAGGTACCATTTGGACCTATCCGACGTCAAGCTAAATAAATTACAACAACTTTTCAAGACCCTCTCTCAAGGGCCCGTTCGCCGATCACTATTATCTCTAATATATTACACTGCGTTTTTATTCCTATGTATGCTGCCGAGCTAGGAGTTGATCCTCAGGCCGATTTCGCGCATCGGCCCGAGTCTCAGGGGCTACTGGGAACAGCGATTTCATGTTTTCCTTCAGGTGCATCTCGGGTTTTAGACCGACACACACCTTGAGGGCTACTGGATATACATATACCGGTTATATATCTCGGCAGAGAATAAATTGCACCAATAAAAAATATTCACAAAATATCAGCCCGCTGTCGGGTGGTGCACTACCTCGGAAGCAGTCCGGCATAAAGCTCGGGCGCTAGTGGCTGGCTCCATAGAGGGCTTTTCCAGCATTAAGCTCGGCTAAACTCCTTCAACTTTTTTGGACCAAGATGATCTATGACATCTTGGATATAGTCCGGCGTTGGAGGTTGGACACAGTCCGACGTTGGAGCTCGCATACATTTCGGCATTGGAGCTCGGAAGCAGTCCGACATTGGTGCTCGGTTGCAAAAGATACCTCGAATGCAGTCCGGCGTTAGAGCTCGGACGCAAGAGGACACTGCCTCCCGGGAACAACTTCAAACCCGAGGTGTGGCATAAAAATAACAAGGCATTGATAAAGGTCGGAAACTTAAAGGGGCTCCTCGGATACCCGACGTGTAAACTCGTCGAATGCATTTCGGTGATCCTCAAGGTCGAAGATGAGAAGATTTGTTGAACCAGTTTTCAAGACCGACAACCGAAGATGAAGAACAGTTTGAAAGAATTGAGGAGCATCCCTAACTTGAAGACCGGTTCAGGGGGCTACTGACGGTGTACTGGACTAGGGGGTACTCACCATGCTGTCTCCCGATCAGTTAGATTGGGCCGAGGACCCCCATGGCCGTATACTCATGGGCCAGTTCGGACAGCTGCCGCATACAAGGAAGATTCCACAAGACTTGGTGATCAAGACAAGGACTCCTCCCCACCGGCGTATTCGGCTAGGACTCTTGTTATCCTAGGCCTCTGGTGCATTATATAAAGCGAGGCCAGGCTAGTCGATAGAACATATACAACAATCATACCATAGGCTAGCTTCTATGGTTTAGCCTCTCCGATCTCGTGGTAGATCTACTCTTGTACTACCCATATCATCAATATTAATCAAGCAGGACGTAGGGTTTTACCTCCATCAAGAGGGCCCGAACCTGGGTAAAACATTGTGTCCCCTGCCTCCTGTTACCATCCGCCTTAGACGCACAGTTCGGGACCCCCTACCCGAGATCCGCCGGTTTTGACACCGACAATGATCTTGATTACAAGGGCGGTGTTTCGCTACCTCTATCTCGAGGGCTATTGTCTTGTCTATCTCTCCCAAACGTGTCCGTCTTGGGGTGCCTTGCCTCTCCTTATATAAGTTGAAGGGACTGGCTTACATGTAGAGTCCTAATAGGATTAGGACTAGTCTATCTTCTATTACAAACTGGATACTAGTCCAGGTCTTGCTTCCCTTGCCAGGTCTTGCTCTTCTTGGACCTTCTTCGTGAGCCGGCCATCTAGGCCTCTCCTTGAGATGGCCCTCGCACAAACCGCCAAGTCTGGGCGGGTTACCGATGAGACGCAAAGTCCCAGCCAGGACATACTTCTGGTTGGGTTATACCGCGGGGTATATCCCCGACACTACTAATAGGTAGCTTCCATGAGACTACTCATGAAGCGTATGATCCGTTTAGATGATTTAGCCTGGAACGAGCGATGGCCTTGAAAAAGGAGGTGGGCCTAGGTGTTTTCAATACATTGCCATCTATTCCCAATAATTACTCCAACGCTAATAATGTGGGATTGACCCTTATCTAGTGCTTCAACTCTACGTTGTATTTTTAGGAAGTTATTCTAGATTTTTGGAAGCAAATATTGTTAGGAAAATTATTGTAGATTTTCTAAAGCAAATATTGCTTTCAATGTTTCCATCGACCAAATAATTTGCTTCCCACAATATATGAAATTTGCTTCAATATAAATTATTTTGACTATCATGATTATGCATGCTTCAACCGAAGTGGCAATGTGCCTCTAAACAAATAAACATTTGCACCCATTATAAGAAGAATTTGCTTCAATGGATAAAACATCTCAATCTGTAATCACAATATTTGTTTTTTGTAAGGTCTATTAGCACAAATATTTTCATTGTTATGCCACACGCTTCCTTTTTTGCAGGGAAATGCCACATGCTTCCAACTTGCTTTCTCTTTGCTTTCATAAACCTTGATGATGTAGCCAAGGCCCCTCCTACACAGGCTTCCAACTTGCTTCCATCAAGCTATTTGCTTATTTTACAGGTGAAATTCGGTTGGACCTAACTATTTCCTTTTTGCTGCTTCAATGTAACAAAAATTTGCATCCAAGTATTTTCACACGGGAAATTTTGAGTCCCATCTATCTTTTTTTAATGTTTCCATCACAAGAAAAAATTGTTTCCATCAAGTACAAAAGTGTTTCGACCGCAAATATTATTTGCTTCTAACTTAACATAAGTTTTCACCGTGCTATGTATGTTCATACAACATGTTTTAGACATGCTACAAATTTTCTTTCTTCAAGTCATAAAGTTTCTTGCTTCCTAAGTTCATACTATATGTTTCTTAAATGCCATGGACTTGCTTCCCTTCATCTAGCATGTGCCCGCCTTAATTGTGAGGAGGTAGTAGATCTAGGTATCGTCGTGCTTCTTAGTGCATCTACTAGTTGCCTCCATATAGACATGTCTCGCCGACACCGATCAACCCCAAAGCCAGCATACAATTGTTTGAAGCATACACTAGTTAGGCATGATGGATAAGTATCGAAGGTAGGAAGCAACAATTGTTACTACATGTATGTTGCATTACTGATGAAGAGAATTTTTACATTCGAATGGGATTGACAAATTTAAAACAAATTTTGTAGGCTAAACTACGGAAACAAACTACTAAGACAAAGAAACAAAAATGTGGTATCATACGGGAGCATGGTATGTTTCAATGGTGATAACAAGGACAATAACTAAGGGCCAGTTCTTTTGGCAGCTTAAAAAATAAGCCACACCTCCCAAGCTTTTCTCATAAGACGCTTCTCTTATTCATTGGGGCTTCTAACCTAGTTATGGGATAACTACTTTAGAAGTCTCAACGGATTTAGAGGGCGGCTTATTTTTTAAGCTGGGGAGAGGCAGCTTATTATTTAAGCTATCCAAAAGAACTGGCCCTAAATTGTAAAGTAAAATAAGGCACATGAAGAATTTCTAGCAAAAATTATCTCATTGTAGAAGCATTTGTAGTACACTTTGGAAGCTTCATATATAGGAAGCATGTAAAAATAACTGGTAAAATTTATTATTGTAGCAGGACAATGTAAGCAAGATTATGATGTAAGCACTTGTCCACTAGAAATTGGATTAGGAAAAAAATAGAGAACATGATGGAAATATTGATGCAAGATAACTTAAACTCAGAAACATGTTGGGTACAATATCAGAGCCCAAGATAGCACATGTAGCTATGTCAAAATTTCGACATAGTATGCTAGTAGCATACATGATGAAAATTACAATATTACTGCAAGAGCATGAAGCAACAACCCGAGATAGCAGATGTAGCTATGCCATTTTTCTTAGATTCGGAAAAAAGTACCTGGAAATCTGTACTTGGGTTGGGGGACATCATTAAGGATTGGTGAATAATAAAGCTAAATAGATGAACTTTTTGAAGGACATATCATCAGACATTATGCGTAGAAGCAGCAGCATCAGGTTTTGTTTGTTAATGAAGACTCATAATTGTCTATTCTTTCCTACGAGTGGCCCATTTCCGAAAGCAACCAAATGGATCCAATCAGGATAACCAATTCATGGCAGTAATCTTTTTTTTGGGTTTTTTTTATTTTAGTAATCTCATGAACACACACAAAAGTTACAAACCAACCTCTCTACAGAAAAACATAACATAAGTTTTAGTAACCTCCGCCCCATTTTCCTGCATTGAATGACTTCATATTACCACCGAAATATTATCTTAGAAGCCATGTTTCACATATTGTCACCGCTTATTATCTGGAACAAATTTCACCACTATATGAATCTGAGATGTAGGAACGTTGTTCAATTTCTAGAAAAGAACATACCACATTGAAACTCTTTCCAAATGTCCGTGCAGTAACCTTTAGTTACCTCAGTACAAAATGCCTTCAATTGATTATAGGATTGGGCACTTCAAATGGGGGTGAGGAGGATGTCGGAGGCTACTACAGGTTCTCCAGCTGGCCGATGCTACTCTGACAACTGATTCAGCCGTAGGGTGACCTGGCGAAGCACCAACCATAGAAGAACGATGGGGGGCTCGAGCCCCTAATGGCGGGATGGTGCACCTGCGTTTCCCCCGGGTAAGATGGTGTGGGGAGGAACAAAGTAACAGATCTGGACAATGGGTTAGTTGTGGTCGTCGACGGGGAGGGGACGATGTGCGGTGAGCTCGGGGGCGATGCGCAGTCGAATATGGAGGGGCGATGCAGTTTATGGTGAGATGAGTGGCGTTGCGTGCCTGGTGAGACATGAGAGAAGGGATTCGGACGAGAAATTAGGGGCGAGTTACGCGGCCTGTGCGAGCAGTTCAACTTTTTTAAGCGATATCTTCACCGTGAGATTGAAAAGAATCAATGGCAGTTGATGGGTTTGGCAATTTGCTTCCAATCAGACTGCTGATTATAAGTGTTTATCAAACATGTATTGGCAATACATGTGAAAGAATATTCGAGAAGTGGGCCCATTCTGAAGTTAATGTGCGTTAGAGTATAGACTGTTGAATGGAGTAGTAGTAAATATGGTGGGACCATGCATGTGAAAATTGGCTACAATGAGAGTGAAGGAAATATGCCCTAGAGGCAATAATAAAGTTGTTATTTATATTTCCTTATATCATGATAAATGTTTATTATTCATGCTAGAATTGTATTAACCGAAAACTTCGTACATGTGTGAATACATAGACAAACAGAGTGTCCCTAGTATGCCTCTACTTGACTAGCTCGTTAATCAAAGATGGTTAACTTTCCTGACCATAGACATGTGTTTTCATTTGATGAACATGGTCACATCATTAGAGAATGATGTGATGGACAAGACCCATCCGTTATCTTAGCATAATGATCGTTTAGTTTTATTGCTATTGCTTTCTTCATGACTTATACATGTTCCTCTGACTATGAGATTATGCAACTCCCGAATACCGAGGAACAACTTGTGTGCTATCAAACATCACAACGTAATTGGGTGATTATAAAGATGCTCTACAGGTGTCTCCGATGGTGTTTGTTGAGTTGTCATAGATCGAGATTAGGATTTTTCACTCCGTGTATCGGAGAGGTATCTCTGGGCCCTCTCGGTAATGCACATCACTATGAGCCTTGCAAGTAATGTGACTAATGAGTTAGTTACGGGATGATGCATAACGGAACAAGTAAAGAGACTTGCCAGTAACGAGATTGAACTAGGTATGATGATACCGATGATCGAATATCAGGCAAGTAACATACCGATGACAAAGGGAATGACGTAAGTTGTTATGCGCTTTGACCGATAAAGATCTTCGTAGAATATGTAGGAACCAATATGAGCATCAAGGTTTCGCTATTGGTTATTGACCGGAGATGTGTCCTGGTTATGTCTACATAGTTCTCGAACCCGTAGGGTCTGCATGCTTAACGTTCGATGATGATTTGTATTATGAGTTATGTGATTTGATGACCGAAGTTTGTTTGGAGTCCCGGATGAGATCACGGACATGACGAGGAGTCTCGAAATGGTCGAGAGGTAAAGATTCATATATTGGAAGGTTACATTTGGACACCGGAATGGTTTCGGGAAGTTTCAGATAAGTTTCAGAGTACCGGGGGTTACCGGACCCCTCCCCCCGGGAAGTTAATGGGCCATCATGGGACTTAGTGGAGGAGAGAGGGTCGGCAAAAGGACGTGGCGCCCCCCCCCCCCATGCCAATCCGAATTGGACAAGGGGTGGGGGCGGCGCCCCCTTTCCCTCTCCAACTCCTTCTCTCTTTCCCCCTTTGCTACTCCGGAAAAGGAAAAAAAGGGGAAGGGGAATCCTACCAGGACTTGCGAGTCCTAGTAGGACTCCCCACACTTGGCGCGCCCCTAGGGGGCCGACCTCCTCCTCCTCCTCCCTCCTTTATATACAGGGGTAGGGGCACCCCAAAGCACAACAGACAATCTCTTAGCCGTGTGCGGTGCCCCCCTCCATAGTTTACCACCTCGGTCATATCATCGGAGAGCTTAGGCGAAGCCTTGCGCTGGTAACTTCATCATCACCGTCACCACGCCGTCATGCTGACGGAACTCTCCCTCGTCCTCAATTGGATCAAGAGCTCGAGGGACGTAATCATGCTAAACGTGTGCTGAACACGGAGGTGCCATATGTTCGGTCCTAGGATCAGTTGGATCATGAAGACGTTCGACTACATCAACCGCGTTACTAAACGCTTCCGCTTTCGGTCTACGAGGGTACGTGGACACACTCGCCCTTGTCGTTTTTATGCATCTCCTAGATAGATCTTGCGTGATTGTACATTTTTTTTTGAAATACCGCGTTCCCCAACAGTGGCATCCGAGCCAGGTCTATGCGTAGATGATATATGCACGAGTAGAACACAAAGAGTTGTGGGCGATAATAGTCATAAGGCTTACCGCCAATGTCTTACTTTGATTCGGCGGTATTGTTGGATGAAGCGTCCCAGACCGAATTACATGACCGCGTTCATGAGACTGGTTCTACCGACGTGCTTCGCACAGGTGGCTGGCGGGTGTCTGTTTCTCCAACTTTAGTTGAATTGAGTTTGACTACGGCCGGTCCTTGTTGAAGGTTAAAACAACACACTTGACGAAAAATTGTTGTGGTTTTGATGCGTAGGTACGAACGGTTCTTGCTAGAAGCCCGTAGCAGCCACGTAAAACTTGCAACAACAAAGTAGAGGACGTCTAACTTGTTCTTGCGGGGCATATTGTGATGTGATATGGTCAAGACGTGATGAGATACAAATTGTTGTATGAGATGATCATGTTTTGTAAAAGTTATCAGCAACTGGTAGGAGCCTTATGGTTGTCGCTTTATTGTATGAAATGCAATCGCCATGTAATTGCTTTACTTTATCACTAAGCGGTAGCGATAGTCGTGGAAGCAATAGTTGGCGAGACGACAATGATGCTATGATGGACATCAAGGTGTCAAGCCGGTGAGGATGGAGATCATGATGGTGCTTTGGAGATGAGGATCAAAGGCACAAGATGATGATGGCCATATCATGTCACATATATTGATTGCATGTGATGTTTATCCATTATGCATCTTATTTTGCTTAGTATGGCGGTAGCATTATAAGATGATCCCTCACTAAATTTCAAGGTACATGTGTTCTCCCTGAGTATGCACCGTTGCTATAGTTCGTCGTGCTGAGACACCATGTGATGATCGGGAGTGATAAGCTCTACGTTCACATACAACGGGTGCAAGCCAGTTTTGCACGTGCAAAATACTCGGGTTAAACTTGACGAGCCTATCATATGCAGATATGGCCTCAGAACACTGAGACCGAAAGGTCGAACGTGAATCATATAGTAGATATGATCAACATAGTGATGTTCACCATTGAAAAGTACTCCATCTCATGTGATGATCGGACATGGTTTAGTTGATATGGATCATGTGATCATTTAGATGACTAGAGGGATGTCTATCTAAGTGGGAGTTCTTAAGTAATATGATTAATTGAACTTTAATTTATCATGAACATAGTACGTGATAGTATTTGCATGTCTATGTTGTTGTAGATCAATGGCCCGTGCTACCGTTCCCTTGAATTTTAATGTGTTCCTAGAGAAAGCTAAGTTGAAAGATGATGGTAGCAACTACACGGACTAGGTCCGTAACTTGAGGATTATCCTCATTGCTGCACAGAATAATTATGTCCTGGAGGCACCGCTAGGTGCAAGATCCGTTGTAGGAGCAACGCTGGACGTTGTGAACATCTCACAGAGCAAAGCTGATGACTACTCGATAGTTCAGTGTGCCATGCTTTACGGCTTAGAATTGGGACTTCAAAGATGTTTTGAACATCATGGAGCATATGAGATGTTCCAGGAGTTGAAGTTAATATTTCAAGAAAATGCCCGAATTGAGAGATATGAAGTCTCCAATAAGTTCTATAGTTGCAAAATGGCGGAGAATAGTTCTGTCAGTGAACATATACTCAAAATGTCTGGGTACCACAACCACTTGACTCAACTGGGAGTTAATCTTCTTGATGATAGTGTCATTAACAGAGTTCTTCAATCACTGCCACCAAGCTACAAAAGCTTCGTGATGAACTATAATACGCAAGGGATGGATAAGACAATTCCTGAGCTCTTCGTGATGCTAAAGGCTGTATAGCGACCAGACCTCAACCAGTCTGATCTCTCTGCATCAGTGTCATCCCTGGATCAGTAATGCTGACACGCACAGTACTTGAAGGATTTATAACAGAGTAGCAATCACACACTTATTACATCGAATGTCTCAAAAGAGAACTTATTACAATAAATATGGCTTAAGGCCATCTAATAACGATAACAACGGATGGCTTGGAAGATAAGTGAGTCCATCAACTCCAACGGCATCACTGAGAATAGAACCACGACCTAAAGGCACCTTACTCGTCGTCTGAAAAGTCTGCAACATGAACGTTGCGGCCCAAAAACGGGTCAGCACATGGAATATGCTGGCAATGTAACACATAGAGAGTAATGAAAGAATAAAGCTATACTAGATGCATATATGGCTGGTGGAAAGCTCTATGGTTACAGTTTTGCATAAAGCCAATTTTTCCCTACTGCAAAGGAATAAATTTTATTTAACTATCATGGTAGTTGTTAAACATTGAGAAGATATACATCCTCTCAATCCCAATTAAGCATCATCTTTAAAACCCAACAATATTAATTAGAGTAACATGATGAGATTCACATGATAATCCAAGTACTAGATACTCAAGACGTCCATAACCGGGGACACAGCTAACCATGATTAGTTTATACACTATGCAGAGGTTTGCGCACTTTTCCCCACAAGACTCGATCTCCTCCGTTGGGATTCTCGCACTACATGGTGTTTGAGAAACGGACGATCGAGACATAGTCTTTCAGAAGCGCTAGCACCTTACGATCGGGTAGACCATTACACCTACTTTCCCCTACATCTGCTAGTCTACCACTGTAAGAGTTCGCACGACTTAATCAACTACGCTAGAGCCCATAATAGCTTGTGACTGCACACGGAAGTTTCTAGTATGAATAATCTCATGATCCCTTTGAGCCTAGGTGGCGGTCCATAAAGAAAAACAGGCAATCGCTGGAATACCCAGGTGCTTCAATCCACCCAGATGTGTGTTTAAGTTGCCACCTTAAATAAACCATTAATTTAACAATCTCACATTGGTCATGGATACACTCACCCAATCCACGTCTACTAGCATAGCATGGCAATATAAGCAAACGTAGAAGTAACTCCCAAAGGTTTGATAATAGAATAGGAAATAGGTACTACCTCATCTACTTCCCAAAACCCACAATTTAATTAGATCCTAATCATGCAATGTTTGAGGATTGATCTAATGCAATAAAACTGGGTATGAAAGAGGTATGATCAAAGTGTTACTTGCCATGCTGATGATCCGTGAAACCTAGAGATTCGAAGTAGCAAGCGGCGCACTCCGGGTACTCTATCGCAATCAAACAAGCATACAATAAGTACTCAACTAATGCACTGGTAAAACTCAAATAAGAGATCTAACCAGAAAGTTCAACTTAAGAACTCCGGTTGGCAAAAAGAATCAAATCGAACGAAGCAACAAAAGTCAAACGGCGAAAGAAAGAAGCTTCATTTACTAATCTGGTCCTAGGTCAAATTTTACAGAAGCAAATACTTGTTTGAGTTGGTTAAATGGAAAGAGGGTTTTGAGACAAAACTCCAGGCGCTTGAATCGCCTGATTCCGTTAAACGAGCGAAAAGTTAAACTAAAATGAAAATCGGATCATAAATCGCGATCAGAAATAATCGCGGATAAATCCGAGAAAAAGAAAAACGATGAACAGATTAATGAACGAACGTTCGTTTTCTAGAACAAAACGGTGAACGCGTTCGTTAAAACGAACGAAAGAGCGAACGCTCGCTGGATTAAATAAACCGGTCTAAAAAACTAGGGTTTTCTTAAAAAACCGGATTGGTTTTTCTCAGAAAACTGGGGCGGTGGGCCGCTACCTTGGCTCGGGCTCCTGCGAGGTTCCGGCGGGGCTCCGGGTGGCGTGGGGTGGCGACGACGGCGTCGGCGGTGGCGGCTCCTGGCGGCGGGGCGGGCTGCGGCGGCAGGGTGAGGAGAGGGTGGCGGCGGCGGCTCCTATTTAAAGGGGGGCGACCATGGCTTGGGGAAGGGGGCGGCCTCGGGAGGCGTGTCTCTCCCGGACACGGCGGCGGCGGCGATCGGGACTTCGGTCCCGATCCGGTTACGGGAGGCGGTGGCGGCTGGGCCTTCGGCCCAGTCGGGCGCGCGGGTTTTTTTAAAAAAAAACAATTCCGCCGAAACTAAGAATTTTTTTAGTAAAATAAATAAAAATATAAAATTGCCAAAATAAATTTTCACCGTCTAAATAAAATATTTAGAACGAGATGAACATTTTCTTGGCCCTAAAATGCAGTTTTGAAAACATGCATTTTTTCCTAAATTCAAATAAAATAGCAAAACTCCAAAATAAAAACTTATTTGCTTTTTATTAAATCCTCAATATTTCTTTATTTTGGGAAAGTCATTTTATTCCCACTCTCATATTTGTATAATAGAAATAACTGAAGATAAAATAAATGAAATCAAATGATCCTATTTTCAAAATTTGAGAAAACTCAAATATGAAAATAACGAAGTTCCCAACTCTCTCCGAGGGTCCTTGAGTTGCGTAGAATTTCTAGGATCAAACCAAAGGCAAGAAAATATGATATGCAGTGATGATCTAATGTATAACATTCCAAATTGAAAATTTGGGATGTTACAAACCTACCCCCCTTAAGATGAATCTCGCCCTCGAGATTCGGGTTGGCTAGAAAATAGGTGAGGGTGGTCCTTCAGCAGATCTTCCTCTCGCTCCCAGGTGGCTTCATCCTCGGTGTGGTGGCTCCACTGAACTTTGCAAAACTTGATAACCTTGCTGCGGGTGACTCGGTTGGCATACTCAAGAATCTTGACTGGTTTCTCCTCATAGGTCAAATCACTGTCCAACTGAATCGCTTCTAGCAGCACTGTATCCCTCAGCGGTATATCAGCCATCTCAGCGTGGCACTTCTTCAACTGGGAAACGTGGAACACATCGTGAACTCCTGACAATCCTTCGGGCAATTCCAACTTGTAGGCTACCTCTCCCATACGCTCCGAAACCTTGTATGGTCCTACAAAACGTGGCGCTAACTTTCCCTTTACTCCAAAGCGCTTAACTCCTCGAAGTGGAGATACTCGAAGATAAACTCGGTCTCCGACTTCGTAAACTGTCTCCTTGCATTTAGAATCTGCATAGCTCTTCTGCCTAGACTGGGCTACCTTGAGCCTATCGCAAATCAATTTCACCTTCTGTTCAGACTCCTTAATCAAATCCGGTCCAAACAACTGGCGGTCTCCAACTTCATCCCACGACAATGGGGTCCTGCACCTCCTTCTGTACAAGGCTTTGAAAGGGGCCATCTTCAAACTGGATTGATAACTGTTGTTGTAAGAGAACTCTGCGCATGGCAAATTGTTGTCCCAACTAGATCCATAATCTAGCGCACAAGCTCTCAGCATATCCTCCAAAATCTGATTGACTCTCTTGGTCTGTCCATCTGTCTACGAATGAAAAGTTGTACTGAACTCTAGCCTGGTACCCAAAGTTTCGTGCAACTGATTCAAGAACTTTGAGGTAAACTGGGTTCCTCTATCTGATACAATGCTCCTTGGAACTCCATGCAAACATACGATCCTGGTCATGTATATCTTTGCCACCTTAGCACTGGTGTAAGTAGTCTTTACTGGGATGAAATGAGCTACCTTTGTCAAACGATCGACTACAACCCAAATCGAGCCATAGCCTGAACGCGTTCTGGGCAATCCTGTAATAAAATCCATGCCTAGCTTATCCCACTTCCATTCGGGTATTGGCAATGGCTGTAACAATCCTGCTGGCTTCTGATACTCTGCCTTTACTCTCTGACATACATCACAAACTGCTACATACTCCGCGATATCCTTCTTCATTCCGGTCCACCAGAAAGTATCCTTCAAATCCAAATAGATCTTGGTATTTCCTGGATGAATCGAATATGGTGAGTCATGGGCCTCTTGCAGAATCAACTTCCTGATCTCCGGGTCATTGGGCACATAAACACGGTCTTCAAACCATAAGGTATCGTGCTCATCCTCACGAAATCCTTTAGCTTTTCCTTTGCTCATTTTCTCTTTAATAGAAGCAATCTCCTTGTCAGTCCTCTGAGCTTCTCTGATCTTATCCATCAAGGTAGACTGAATCTCCAATGCTGCTACATAGCCTCTCGGAACTATCTCCAAACATAGCTCACGAAGATCCTCGGCTAACTCCTTTGGTAATTCTCCCGACATTAGTTTGTTGACATGGCTCTTACGGCTCAATGCGTCAGCTACTACGTTAGCCTTTCCGGGGTGATAATGCAATCTCATATCATAATCCTTGATGAGCTCCAACCATCTCCTTTGCCTGAGGTTCAACTCCTCACTACAAAAAAAATACACTTCCGTGATGATACGTGTTTGTCACAGTAGGTCGCTTTTTTTGTCATGCATGTACATCCATGACAAATTTATGACAGAATCAAGATAGTCATACCTGTGCTATCGTAGAAGTGTTCCATGACATTACCAAAATTATCATCACGGAAGTGTCCACTTCCATGACGATAAATCGTGCGTCACGGAAGTGCTTTCGTCAAGGGTGACTGACACGTGGCATCCACCGTAACGGAACGCCGTTAAGCTATCGGGTCGGGTTTTGGATCCGATAACCCGTTAACAGCCCCGACCAATGGGGATTTTCCATGTGTAAAATCATCATTGGCTAGAGGAAACACGTGTCGGCTCATCGTCGGGACAGATGTCATCCACTCACTGGACAGAAGGCGCCTATGATACGTCGACACGTGGCACGGCGCAACAAGTTTAAATGGTCCGGCCCAACTAAAGGCCCACAAGATTTTGCGAACCATAATGGGCCGGCCCAGCTAAAGGCCCACGAGATTTTGCGGACCATAATGGGCTGGCCCAGCTAAAGGCCCACAAGATTTCGCGGGCCATAATGGGCCATCCCAGGTAAAGGCCCACAAGATTTTTGTGCGCCATAATAGGCCGGCCCAGGTAAAGGCCCACAAAATTCTTGCGGGTCATAATGGGCCGACCCAGCTAAAGGCCCACGAGATTTCGCCGACATTAATGGGCCGGCCCAGCTGTAGGCCCACAAGATTTTGAGGACCCTAGTAGGTCGGCCCGTTAACTGGCTGCCATGTTTTGGGCCAAATGCCGGCCCATATTTGATCCGGTCTATTAATGGCCTGCCACTCTCCGGGCCTAATAGTGGCCCATATGAGATCCGGCCCGTTAAAAGCCTACCACATTCTGGGCCAAATTACGGCCCAGATCAGGTCCGACCCTTTAAGAGGTTTTGGGCCAAATTATGGCCCATATCAGATTCGGCCCATCAACTGGACACTATGCTTTTGGGCCCACTTGCTAAAGGCCCACTTAGTAATTCGGCCTGTTATTAGTTTTGGCCTGTCAAGGGCTCGCTTAACATTTCAGCCCTATATTAATTTCAGCCTGTTAAAAGCCCGTCATATAGTTGGGCCTAAATACGGCCCGGTTTGCATCCGGCCTGCTGGTAGCCGATATCTGATTGGGCCAAACAAGGACCGAGACAATTTTTCGGCCTGTTAAATGCCCGTGATTTGATTCACACAATCATGGGTCGGGGTTCATTTCGGGCTGCTGCCGGCCCATGAGCTGACCGGCATGTTTCAGGCCCAACCTACATCGTGATTGCATGATGGCCCGATTATGTACCGTAATTTTACGGTTTGGCCGGTTTACTGCGAAGACAGGATATTATACAGTAAAATAACTGCAGCATTGTGAATAAGAAAAAGCCTATACTATACAATAAAGAAATTACGGCATATTACATCCACTGGGCATCAAAGTTCACCACTATGATAATAAAGCACAAGCAGACAGCAGATTACATACACTGGGCATCAAAGGTCGCCACCAGTGCAAATAAACACGCCGACAAAATAATATACAAAACCGACAGCACTTCAATAGAGTTCAAGAAAGGTTAGCCCTGCTAGGGAGCTACAGCGCAAGAAGCTGAGCAAGATGATGAGACTGCACTTGTTCGACACTTATATCTTCCTCACTCTGAAAGATAAACTAGCAGACAGATGACAGGTTTTGCACATAAAAGTATCAGTGCTGACAATTCATCACATTTCTTACTGACGAATAAAGTGACACAGTTTAAATTTGCATTAACACAATATGGTATTGTTCAGGTCAAGACATGGCAGGAAATGACATTGTGAATGAGTTGGCAGCTTCACGACACCACTGGATTACAGATCAAGAACTCATAAGTATCAATGGTTAGTGTGCTATCAATTTATACCATTTCAGATTGGCAAATAAAGAGACGGTTTAAATAATAGTAGAATGATATGACATTGTTCATAGTTAAGACATTGCAGAATATGACATTGTGCTGTAGTGGGTAGGTTCACCACACCACTGGATTACAGATGAAGAACAGAAGCATACATGCAGTGCAAAAGAAGATCACTTGCTTTGTATAGTTTAATTTACATGGTATGAAGAAGGAACTTGGTTGTACAACTGAAAACTTAAATTGAGAAAGGACGAACTTTTGTTTATTAACTACATATAATAAACTTTAAATAAGCAATTTGATGCAAACACCAAAAATAAACAGTTGTTGTAGTCATGCCTAACCAAATATATACAACAAAGTTTGAAGGCTTGAGATGGACAAACTTACATTATTGGTGAAGATAGGCTCTATAAAGGCCTTGTCCATGCTAATGGGGGGGGGGGAATTCAAGAAGTTTACCACAGAATCTTCTTCAAAAGCAGTGCCTTTATTCTACATTTTGTTAAGAGTAAATATAGATGTGATAATATATGAAAAAATGGAGAATATTTAAGATAAGATGAAGAGTGATGCTACATAACCAAGTAGCTATAAATGTAAGTGCAACGATACATGCAAAAGGTACAGCCAAGAGCAATGCACAGCTAAACTTCTTCAGTACCAACCTTATGGTAAGAGTAAATATAGATCTGATGTGTAGAAAATGGAGGGCAAAGGAAAATAAGCTGCAGAGTGATGGTACATGAACAACTACCTGTCATTATAAGTACACTGATAAAGGACAGCATGTACTTACAAGAACAACGCAGAGCTAAAAAAACATTGGTATTGGATATATTCTACACTAATGTAACCATTCATACAGATCAGATAATTTGGAGCGAACAATTGATAAGCAAGCTATCATGCATACTGTTGTCACATAATGAACCAGGTATGTATGCAAGTACAGTGATATAGGACAACAGGTACTAACAAGAGCAAAGCAGCGGGCAACATATTTGCGATATCCTGTCGTTCTTGTCAAACCGGAATTCTTCTTCGAGCAGATTTCCTGCAAAAAAGATCCGTAAGGCACATGCGGAAAAGTAGAAGTTCAAATTGTCATGTGATTTTATAGACAGTACCTCATCCTGGGAATGAGACCAGTGCATAACAAGGTTTTTCCATTCAATGTCTTCTGAATTTAGCACAGGAGACTTCACCGGAAATTCGTTTATAGACTTGCCATCAAAGTGTGATTTCCTCAGGTAACACCGATACTGCTGCAATGCTTCCTTGAAAAGCACAAGCAAGCTTTGCTCGTCATGACTATCCAGATTGACTCTCGCCTAGTTACAACAATGTAATGTAAATCATTGATGTGTTCAATCAGCAGAAAACAGGAAAATAATAACCATGAATAATAGCACTTACACGTAAGTTGGATAGGAAGATGTGAAAATAGTGTTTGTCTTCACAATAATCTTCCCATGATGGGAATATATGCACGTAGTCCCTAACAACATTGAAAGCATTGTCTTTTAAACTAGAAATAAATGGAATGGGGTTCCAATCTGCAAGAATTGGCCGTCTCTGCAGTTGGGATAGGTCTTTGGCCGGTGGACTTGCTGTACTTTTTGCTAGAGTGGGATTTTCTGTGGTACAGCTGGTGCTATGGCAAATGAAATCGGTATACCTTTTACTGGAGTGCAGGTCCTGTGTGCTGGAGCTAGTGGTGTGGCCAGTGAAGTATGGGTACAGTCTGCTGGAGTCGGTCATATACCTTTTGATGTCTGATGCACAAGAACAGCATTTGAGTGGAAAAACATGGTATGATGACAGATGGAATATGTATTGATAATGGATGGGCATGGCATCTCGACATATATGATGAGTAAACTAAGCAGATGGTGGTGCAACAAAGTAGAAGAAATGCAAGACAACATATGCAAGATACGCGCAATCAATAAAACCTTGCCAAATTAGAACAGACACCTTGATGGGTGAACAGGACAGGCCATCTACCTTTGACTCCTCGAGGTTAGAATAGTCATTAGGATGATATTCTAAACAAGAATCAACAGGTGGGAGCGTACGAGTTTCATTGCTTCCAGAATGGCACTCAATGCCTTGCTGCCAATTTTGTCAGTCATTGTAGTGTTCCACAATATTCTTCTGATGCGTGGATTCTGATATTCACTGTAATTGCGTATAATATCTGAGAACCATGAAAACATAAATAGTTGTGAGATTATCTTTGTAATGCAGAAGATATTATAATATAGGGGCGCCCCTGTAAACACTTGTGTGCTATCACTGGATTCTGATGAGAGAGCTCATGTGTGCTGTAATATGGTGCGTGCATTTATATAATCTGGCACAAGTACACAAAAAATAGGCTCCAAAAGTAAGGATAGCTGGCAGATGATAGGTTCATAATATACTGTATAGAGAGTTTATTGCCAAACCATGATAACAAGAGCACACAACAACTAGGCAGATCATAGGGGCTGTTTGGTTTTAGGACTAGCATTGCCACACATTTTTGCCAAACTTGACTAAGGTTAGTTCATCAAAATGAGAGCCACAAGTTGGCAAGCCTAAGGGAATCTTGCCACACTTTTTGTGTGTATGCCATGTGGGGTCCAAGTGTGGCTTGCCTAAGATGTGGCTTGAACCAAACACTCACCTAAGTTGGTCAAACTTGCCTAACCTTAGGTGTGGCAATCTTTGGCAAAGTTAGTCACAAACCAAACATCCCCATAGTGTACATAACAGGGGTACACCATAACCAGGATATATAAATCAGGAAAGTGGAACTGGCTGGAAATTACGGTGTTGTATTGCCGCTAGTAATTGAAAGCCTATCGATCACGTACAGGCCAGCTCTATCAGCTATTGACTGTAGATGTCCATGCTCCCCTTCCTAACAAGGAACATACTGTGCTTCCCATACAGAACACCGCACGGGCCGCCGGCCGAACCACCGGCCCCACCACCTGTGTTCCTCCCCCCCCCCCCCCCCCCCCCCCACCCACGTCGAGTTTTCTTCGTTCGATGAGGCCCCACCACCGCCCCCCAAAACCACCGTCCCCACCCGAGCCCCTTCGATCGCACCGGCGAACTCCGGCGAGCTCTGAAAAATCGACTGGCCCAATTTTGAAATTTAGTCTACTGTGATTTAACTAATGTCGAATAAAAAAGGGGAAAACCATAAGCATTGCGAGTATGGTGTTGAGCGTGCCATGGCGGATCTGAAGGTGCAAACCGGACAAAGGCAACTTCGCAACCAAGACAAGAAATCAGAGTAAAGTAGTGGCGATCTATTTTCTTGCTGCGATAAATAAGTTGAGCAGATACGAAAGAGTACCGCCTCTGGTGCGGCGCCGTGTACGCATCTGCTGAGAATTTGACGGTGTTGCGGTAGCGATGGCTGTCGTGATGTAGACACAGACCTAGGGTAGGGTAATAGGCCAGACCTATACGCCCCACCTAAAGTCTTGTCCTAAGAACTAAGGAGTTCAAGAGTCAGAAGTAGAGGACCAACAAAGGTGTCGAAGCGAAGTCCACTCGACCTATCAATCACTCGGAGACCTCTCTTACTCAGGTCACTCGACCACCAAACCACTCGACGTATCAGAAGACCTAAAGCCACTCTGCGCAGCAACGGTCAAGCATTCATTCGCATACTTAATGCTCATTTGTAGCACCTTAATACAGGCGTTACCTGTAACGCCTCCTCTTAATGTATATTGAACCCTGTGTAACGGAGGGGAGCTGGGGTCCTGGCGTACTCTATATAAGCCACCCCCTCTTCTGGGACAAGGGTTCGCACCCCCTGTAATTCACACACGTATAATCCAGTCGACCCCCTCTGGGCTCCGAGACGTAGGGCTATTACTTCCTCCGAGAAGGGCCTGAACTTGTAAACCTTGTGTGTACAACTCCTCCATAGCTAAGATCTTGCCTCTCCATTCCTACCCCCATATTCTACTGTCAGACTTAGAACCATGACAGTTGGCGCCTACCGTGGGGTAGGTGTCCTAGCGACTTGTTGGAGAAGTTGTGATTTTTCCGATCCCCTTCATCATGGTTTCGGGCGGAGTTTTGGTGGAGGGCCGCGAGATCCGTCTCGGCGCGCTCACGTTCATCGCCGACGACTCCTCTTGGCTTCAGGAGGCTCCTCTCGACGTCGATGCACTCCCTGTCCATGGGGCAACGCACTTTCGCGCGTGCATCCGCGGCGTCCTCTTGCGGCAGCCGTCGACCCAGTATCGGTCGGCCCCTGTGTCGTCCTCCCTCCCTGTTTCCCTCCGGCGCAAGCGCTCCGGTCGGTCGAGACTTCAACGGTGGGTGAGACACGTGGTGGCTCGCCAGTCAGCCACCCCCCAAGTCGTGGTGATTGAGCCCGACGAATCTCTCTACAGCCTGTTCGACCTGTCGACTGGCTCCGCAGAGACTGCATCCGAGTGCGACAACAGTGATCCGGCGGCAGAGGTTCTGATGGTCGATGAACCACGCAGTCCTCCCGGCTTTCCCCGCACCAAAGGAGGCGACGGCGGAGGCGGTCCGTCACATACTCATGAAGAGTATCTCCCCGAGCCCCTTACTTCGCTGTAGATAGAAGAACTTCGCCGCCGGAACATGGATGCGCTGCACACTCCTATCGTTGGAGAAACCCCCGAGGCCCGTGCCTTAGAGGACACGCGGTTGGCCAACTTGGCTGAGCGCACTCGACTGGAGAACCTCCAGCGAGCACTCGATGAGCGTGCGCGACAACGGATTCCAACATCCAGTCGACGTCAGCTCTTTCCGCCACCGACTCAGGTATATCGAACTCCGATTCAGAATTTAGCAGCTGCAGCCCGTATAGCAGAGTCGATTCAGCCTTCTCAGTCAGAGGCTGGCAGAGGCTTGTTGCAGATCAGAGCATTGCTCCGGGCGGTAGGAGATCAGAATTCAGCTGTGTCACAATCGCAAAATAGGATCCACGGCAGATCCGTCGCCGCAGATACAGTCCAGTCGGCTCACAGCCCAAGATCGCCCCCGGGGCGTGAGGGACGTGGAGACCGGCGCGATCAGAACAGGAACCATGAGCAGTATGATCACCGACTCGGTCGGGATGATCGACGTCGAGTACCCACCCCTCCCCCGAGGAGTGGATCGTACGTGCCTCGACGGCAGGATGACAGACGTCCTCACAGTGTTGGGCGAAGGATTCCAGTCGACCCCAGGGAGCCAGGCTTTGATGCGAGATCCGTTCTCGTTCAGGGTTTGGTCGACAGGAACAGAGCCCACCGAGAAGGTCAAGACAGAGATGTACCCACCAGCAGCAGAGTACATGTCTCAGGACCGGAGTGCTTCAGTAGAGCCATCAGAGCCGCGGTGATTCCTCCCAACTTCAGGTTGGCGACTGGAGTCAGTAAGTTCACTGGTGAGTCCATGCCTGATACTTGGCTTGAGGATTACCGAGTGGCTGTTCAGATTGGCGGCGGTAACGATGAAGTGGCAATGAAACACCTGCCTCTTATGTTGGAAGGCTCGGCCAGAGCATGGCTGAATCAGTTAGCGCCCAGCAGCATTTACACTTGGGAAGATCTTGCCCGAGTGTTTGTCAGAACATTTGAAGGAACTTGCAAGTGACCAGCAGGGTTGACAGAGCTGCAATCTTGCGTGCAGAAGCCGAATGAAACTTTGAGGGCCTACATCCAAAGATGGATTACATTGCATCACATAGTAGAGAACATATCTGATCACCAAGCAGTTTGTGCCTTCAAGGAAGGCGTTAAGTACAGAGAACTGAACCTGAAATTCGGTCGAACCGAAGATATGTCTCTGAGTCGAATGATGGAGATTGCCACCAAGTATGCCAATGGTGAAGAAGAGGATCAGCTCCGGAGTGGCAAGCTCAAGTCAGTCGCCCACGAAACCGGAGGAGGGAACTCCAGTCGGAAGCAGAAGCGGAAAGCCGAGCCAGCTGCTCCTGAAGAAGCCTTGGCCGTGACTCAAGGAAAGTTCAAGGGGAAGCCCAAAGGGCCTTGGAACCCCAAGAAGGTGAAAGACCAAGACGGAAATGATGTTTTGGATCTGCCATGTCACATTCACACAAAGAAAGATGAAGAGGGTGAACTCATTTATCCGAAGCATACCACTCGACAGTGCCGGCTCTTGATCCAGCAGTTCCAAGGGAAACAGCCCAAAGATAAGGAAAAGGAGTCGGACAAAGTTGAGGACAAGGAAGATAGTGATGATGGGTATCCCCAGGTCAATTCTACCCTGATGATTTTTGCTGATGTTGAAAGCAAAAGTTGATTGAAAGTTATCAACCGAGAAGTGAATATGGTCGCCCCGCTGACACCCAGTTATTTGAAATGGTCTTAGACTGCCATCACATTCGACCAGTCCGATCACCCGGCGCACATAGCCACCCTGGGGAGGCAAGCTTTGGTGGTCGACCCAATTGTTGAAGGCACTCGACTGACCAAGGTTTTGATGGATGGAGGCAGTGGCCTGAATATACTGTATGCAGAGATGTTGAAAGGGATGGGCATTCCGATGTCCAGACTCAGTACTAGCAACATGAGCTTCCATGGAGTCATTCCTGGAAAGAAGGTTGAGTCACTCGGCCAACTTGCTCTTGATGTGGTTTTCGGTGATTCCAAAAATTACCGCAAAGAAAAGTTAACGTTTGAAGTTGTGGACTTCCAGAGCGCTTATCACGCTATTCTAGGCAGTCCAGCTTATGCACGATTCATGGCTCGACCATGTTACGTGTACCTCAAACTGAAGATGCCTGGTCCCAGAGGTGTGATCACTATTACCGGCAATCGGAAGAAAGCGGAAGAGTGTTTTCAGAAAGGCTCAAAGATCGCCGATGCTCAGATGGCAGTGGTAGAGCTGCAGGAATACCAGAAAACTGCAGACCCGAGTGATTTGTTGCGAGCCAAGAAGCCCGCTACGGAATCAGCGTTTCAGTCGTCCGGTGAGACGAAGCCGATTCATATTCACCCGACCGACCCCGGTGCTGCTCTGACTCATATCTCTACGACACTCGACTCCAAATAGGAAGAAGCGCTCATCTAGTTCCTCTGTGAGAACTAGGACATCTTCGCATGGAAGCCTTCTGACATGCCGGGTGTTCCCAGAGGGTTGGCTGAGCACCGTCTACGAGTCGACTCAAAAGTGAAACCGGTCAAAGAACATCTTCGACGGTCCGCCATCCAGAAGAGAAAGGCCATCGGCGAGGAGGTGGCTCAGCTCTTAGCAGCAGAGTTTATCCGAGAGATTTTCCACTCCGAGTGGCTCGCCAATGTTGTCATGGTCCCCAAGAAGGACAAGTCACTTCGCATGTGCATTGACTTCAAACATATCAATCGGGCCTGCCCGAAAGATCATTTTCCTCTCCCCCGCATTGACCAAATAGTCGACTCAACTGCGGGATGCGAGCACCTGTCTTTTTTAGACGCCTATCCCGGTTACCATCAGATCCGTCTGTATGGTCCCGACGAGATCAAAACAGCTTTCATCACTCCATTCGGGTGCTTCTGTTATGTTACCATGCCATTCGGCCTCAAAAATGCCGGAGCCACGTTCATGAGGATGATTCAGAAGTGTTTGCTCACTCAAATCAGTCGGAATGTGGAAGCATACATGGATGATATTGTGGTCAAGTCACGGAAAGGTTCCGACCTGCTGACTGACCTTGCTGAGACATTTGCCAACCTCAGGAGGTATGATATCAAGATTAACCCATCAAAGTGCACATTCGGAGTTCCTGGCGGAAAGTTACTCGGTTTTCTCGTTTCCGAACAAGGAATTGACGCCAACCCAGAAAAAGTTGGTACTATACTCCGAATGAAGCGCCCTATGCACGTGCACGATGTCCAGAAGCTTACTGGTTGCTTGGCCGCTTTAAGTCGATTCATTTCTCGCCTCAGTGAAAAGGCATTGCCTCTTTACCGACTGATGAAGAAGTCAGACAAGTTCGAGTGGACTCCCGAAGCTGATACAGCATTTGCAGAGCTAAAAGCCCTGCTCTCCACCCAGCCGGTGCTTGCTGCCCCAATCAGCAAAGAGCCTTTGCTGCTTTACATTGAAGCCACGGGACAAGTCGTCAGTTCAGTACTTACAGTCGAGCGGGAAGAAGAAGGAAAAACCTTTAAAGTTCAGCGCCCGGTATATTATGTTTCTGAAGTTTTGACCCCATCAAAGCAAAGATATCCTCATTATCAGAAGCTTGTATATGGGATTTATATGACCACGAAGAAGGTTGCACATTACTTCTCTGACCATTCCATTACAGCCGTCAGCCACACTCCATTGTCAAAGATTCTGCACAACGGAGATGCAACTGGTCGAGTGGCAAAATGGGCGATTGAACTCCTTCCCCTAGATATCAAGTTAAGCAAAGAAAGCTATCAAGTCCCAAGCAATTGCAGATTTCGTCGCCGAGTGGATTGAACAGCAACTGCCGACTCAAGTTCACTCGGAGCACTGGACCATGTTCTTCGACGGTTCTAAGATGCTGAATGGTTCTGGTGCTGGGGTAGTATTGGTTTCCCCTCGAGGAGATAAGCTCAGATATGTTCTCCAAATCCACTTTGATCCCTCCAATAACGAAGCAGAATATGGAGCACTTTTGTATGGGTTGCGCATGGCCATTTCACTCGGCGTCCGTCGCCTCATGGTCTATGGCGACTCAGATTTGGTGGTGAATCAAGTGATGAAGGAGTGGGACGTCAGAAGTCCAGCCATGACCGGTTATTGCAATGCAGTGAGAAAGCTAGAGAAGAAATTCGAGGGGTTAGAGCTGCATCATATACCCCGACTGAAAAATCAAGCAGCTGATGATTTAGCAAAAATAGGTTCCAAGAGAGAAGCCATTCCCAGCAATGTGTTTCTGGAACACATCCACACACCATCAGTTCAAGAGGATCCTTTCACCGAAGAAGTCCCGCAACCAAAAAGTGCCACGGATCCGACTGAAGTTGAGGTTCCAGCAATGGTCGACTTGATCATGGAAGTTTTGGTCATCACTCCCGACTAGACAGTGCCGTACATCGCGTACATCCTAAGGAAAGAACTCCCAGAGAATGAAGAAGAGGCTCGACAGATCGTCCGTCGATCTAAGGCCTTCACTGTGATAAAGGGACAGTTGTACGGGGAAAGCGCGACTGGAGTTGGTCAAAAATGTATAACGCCAGAAGAAGGTCAAATAATTCTTGATGATATCCACTCGGGGACCTGTGGCCATCATGCGTCCTCTCGGACCATCGTGGCTAGAGCATACCGAGCGGGATTTTACTGGCCGAAAGCAAATGAGATGGCGAAGGAGATAGTCGACAAATGTGAAGGATGTCAGTTCTATTCCAATATGTCGCACAAACCCGCCTCAGCCTTGAAGACCATTCCACTCATCTGGCCCTTCGCTGTTTGGGGATTGGATATGGTTGGACCATTGAGAACTGGCAGGAGCGGCTTCACCCATGTGCTGGTGGCAGTCGACAAATTCACTAAATGGATTGAAGCTAAACCTATCAAGAATCTTGATGCCTGCACCGCTATCAGCTTTATCAGAGAGTTGATATTCAGATATGGAGTTCCGCATAGCATCATCACTGACAATGGGTCAAACTTCGATTCCGATAAGTTCAGAGCTTTTTGCGTCTCTCAAGGCACATGAGTCGACTACGCGTCAGTTGCTCACCCCCAGTCGAATGGACAAGCAGAAAGAGCTAATGGTCTAATTCTCAAAGGACTAAAACCTCGATTGATGCGTGATCTCAAGCATGCAGCAGGCGCATGGGTCGACGAACTTCCGTCAGTTCTTTGGGGATTGAGGACCACCCCGAATCGGTCGACTGGACGAACCCCATTCTTTCTGGTCTATGGAGCTGATGCAGTTTTGCCGAGTGACTTGCTTCACAATGCACCCCGAGTCGAGCTCTACTCTGAAGATGAAGCAGAACAAGCCCGGCAGGACTCAGCCGACCTCCTAGAAGAGGAAAGAGAGATGGCCATGATCCGATCGACCATCTATCAACAGGACTTGCGTCGGTTCCATGCCAGAAATGTGAAGAGTCAAGCCTTCCAAGAAGGAGACTTGGTCCTCCAAGTGGATCAACAGAAACCATACAAGCTCGCTCCTACTTGGGAAGGTCCTTTCATCGTCACCAGAGTTATCCACAATGGAGCATACCATCTTTACAATGTCGATCACCAGATTGATGAGCCACGAGCCTGGAATGCGGAGCTGCTCCGCCCCTTTTATACTTAAGTACTCACTCGGATGAGATGTAATAAGAGATACCTCCGTAGTTTGTTTATCAAAAGACAAAAGTGTTATAATTTTCCTAGTGATTATTGTTGCTTTTGTTTACGTGAGAAATCCCCCAGTGGGTGGCTTAGCAGCGAATCCATTTCGCCTAAGTTTTAAAAAATCCCACCGAGTGATGAGCCAGCCTCCCACTCGGGGGCTTAGCTGCGAATCCGTTTTGCCTAAGTTTTAAAAAATCCCACCGAGTGGTGAGTCAGCCTTCCACTCGGGGGCTTAGCTGCGAATCCATTTCGCCTAAGTTTTAAAAAATCCTACCCCCACTCGGGGGCTTAGCTGTAGTCCAAGTACTCGCCTAAGTTTTAAAAATCCTACCAAGTGGTGAGCCAACCTCCCACTCGGGGGCTTAGCTGCGGTCCAAGTACTCGCCTAAGTTTTAAAAATACTACCGAGTGGTGAGCGATCCTCCCACTCGGAGGCTTAGCTGCAGTCCAAGTACTCGCCTAAGTTTTTAAAAATCCTACCGAGTGGTGAGCCAGCCTCCCACTCTGGGGCTTAGCTGCAGTCCAAGTACTCGCCTAAGTTTTAAAAATCCTACCGAGTGGTGAGCGATCCTCCCACTCGGGGGCTTAGCTGTAGTCCAAGTACTCGCCTAAGTTTTAAAAATCCTACCGAGTGGTGAGCGATCCTCCCACTCGGAGGCTTAGCTGCAG
This sequence comes from Triticum urartu, assembly GCF_003073215.2. Classification (NCBI taxonomy): domain Eukaryota; kingdom Viridiplantae; phylum Streptophyta; class Magnoliopsida; order Poales; family Poaceae; genus Triticum; species Triticum urartu. The sequence continues at coordinate 469,699,663 of NC_053025.1, read as the reverse complement.
TCCAAGTACTCGCCTAAGTTTTAAAAATCCTATCGAGTGGTGAGCGATCCTCCCACTCGGGGGCTTAGCTGCAGCCCAAGTACTCGCCTAAGTTTTAAAAATCCTACCGAGTGGTGAGCGATCCTCCCACTCGGAGGCTTAGCTGCAGTCCAAGCACTCGCTTAAGTTTTAAAAATCCTACCGAGTGGTGAGCGATCCTCCCACGCGGAGGCTTAGCTGCAGTCCAAGTACTCGCCTAAGTTTTCCCACCTCAGAGCTGCATTCCAAGCGCAAAGAGTATTCCGAGCAAAAAACAAATTCCAGTCAAAAGCAAACACCAGCATATTCAGAAATAAACCAAGTTCGGATAAACCCCAAGGTCCCAGACGGCAGATCAAAAGTATTCGAGCATCAAGCCCGAAGAAGTTTAACGGTTACACAATCACTCGGCATTCCGAGGCAAATAAAAGTGGAGCATAATGTTTTTTGGTCACGCATGAGGAGAAGGACTGGTTGGGCCGCAGAAACTGTCGAGGTCAATGTTGTCTGCAATGCGAGTGGCGGCGTCAAGGAAGGTGTCCATGAAAGACTGAAACATATGCTTCCTCGTGTTAGCAACCTTGAGCTCCGCCAGCTTGTCTTCTTTGACATCCTTGCAGTGCATTCGAACCAGAGACAGAGCGACGTCAGCACCACAGTGAGCAGATGACTTCTTCCATTCTCGCACGCGTTCAGGGATTTGATTCAGTCGAGCCATCAAAGACTCGAGATCTTGAGACAGCTCCGCCTGAGGCCAAAGACCAGCATCAACCCGAGTCATTGCAGCTTTCAAGCGTGCCAGATAAGCAACCGCGTTGTCCATGCGAGACTCCAACCGCAGCATGTTCATCGCAACATCATCTTTGACTGGACAGTTGATGGGATCGAGACCCGTCTCGACCCGCCCGGTTTCCGCTTCAAAGTCTTGGCAAAGTTCTGCATGATCGAGAGAATTATGAGTCGATGGCACCATTAGACTTGTCAGTCGACAGAAATAAGACAGATTAGTCAATACCCTCAAGTTTCAAGACCAGCTTCGCAGCAAGTTGGCCCAGATAAGACACTAGCCTGCCATTCTTGGCCTTGAGGCTTCCAAGTTCGTCGGTCAACTTCTCTTTGTTCTTCAGTCGCTCGACCTCCTGATTAGCGTCAGATACAACAGTCTTCAGCTTGGAGTTTTCTTCTTCTAACTTGCCAACTGAAGCAAGCTTCTTGTCAGCAAGCGTTGTCTTCTCGCGCGCCTCCTTCTGTGCTGCGGCAAGATCCAGATCCTTCTTCTCGAGAGCTTCCTTCTTTTTCTCTAAAGAAATAACATTCTTCAGGCGAGCTTGGAGTTGGCGGTTTTCACTACATACATCTGCTCGAGTGAAGCCACTCGGTTCGAAGATGGAAAGGAAAAGTGCCAGTGTTGGGATATGGAACGGTCGATTGGTTACCTCCCATGGCAGCTACTTCATCACGAGCAGTCTTGAGGTTCTTCTTGGCCAGTTCCAGATCAAGGTTGAGGCTGATTTGTTGTTTGTTCATGTCAGAAAGTTGAGCCCCAAGATCACAAGATTTCTGCAGTCACAGCCATATCAGTCGACAGAGATAAAAAGAGATAATCATTCTAAGAATACCGTCGAATCAAACATTCAACGGCAGTCTCGGGGACTACACCCGGTGGGTGCACTTAGCGTGCCCCCACTGATTTCCAGATCACAGTCGACGGTCGACTGTCCTTCAAAAAAAAGAAAAAAAAAGAGAAGACAGATCCAAATTCTCAGACCACAGTCGACTGCCCACAGTCAACTACGGTCTCGGGGACTACACCCAGTGGGTGCACTCAGCGTGCCCCCACTAGTACGAAGAATCAGTTCGCACCGACGCAAAGAGATATACTATTTCCGAACAGCCACACTCCAGTGGGTGGTCAGACAAAAAAACGATCGATCGAAAAATCAACTAACCTGGACATTGGTTTGCATGGCAGCTCCGGCGTTGAAGGCCACCTGACTAGCCTCATGAACCACCTTCAGCTGCCCCATCACAAGGTTCAGTTGAAGAAGAGCTTCTCTGGCAGCAGCCGGTGGATCGTCCGGAGTCTGATATGCAGCAAAAAGTGACGGAGGTAGAGCAGTCGAAGCAACCGCCGGATCTGAAGCATGGAATGACGTCGGCGCAGCAGGAGCCCGAGCAGCTGATCCCGAGGGACAATCAGTCGACAGAGGAACAACGAAGGTGACGTTGGTTCGAGCCGGGTCTGTCGACCGCTCGACCGTCACCGCAGGCGTCCCAGTCGACCGAAGAACTTGGGCTCCGGTCGCCTTCCTGCCCGGCTCCTTGTCCTTCCTCCTCCTTCCTCTCAGCGGTACTTCCTCTTCGTCGTCTGGGAGCACAACAATGTCTCATGGAGCTGCGATAAATAGAGAGAGCCGTAAAGACAACTGACCAATATTCCAGTTGACCAAACAAACTTCGAGTCGGGCAAACTTACTGGCTTTGGAGGTAACAACATCATCAGCTTCCTTGTCGACAGGGGTCTTGTCAACATCCATATTAGTCGCAGCCGAGGTCGGGCTATACAGGTCCATCATCCGCTCGGTCAGAACAAGAAAACCGATCGGAACGAGAAAATATGAGAAGAACATTTACCGAGAGGCAACAGGGACGTCCATCTTGATCCTGGGCAAGGTCTTTCGAGCCTTCGAAGGATTAGCTTTGGGCTGCTTGGGGACCGTCTCAGTCAACTCTGGAGTCGGAGACCGAGTGCGCTTGTGGGTTGGAGCACTCGACGCCGCGGCTTTGCCGCGTCTGCTCACTGGGTCGTGCCGCTGCTTGGATCGACGTTCAGAGCGAGACGGTGAGTCGGCCAACTCCTCATTGCCAGACTCGTCACTCTCGTCATCTTCACCATCAGCTGGGGACTCCCACTCGCCGCTCTCCTCGGCGCTGTCCCCGCCCTCTTGGTCTTGCTCCAGGGCTTGTTCACCATTGGGCATCGAATACATCTCCGTGTAGATCTACAAAACAAGGAACCGATCATAAGTCAGTCGGAACCTCAATCAGTCAGAAAATATGTTCAAAAATTCGGTTATGATGACCAGACCTTGTCTGGAAGGTTGCTGTCGCTGAAAGGGTCGACTCTCCTGGCACTCCTGGGGTTGTCTTTGTTCCCGGTAATGCCCGTCAGCCAGTCGGCCACGGGTTTGGCCTCCACTTCCTCCGGATGAACTCGAGCAGTGTCACCAGCCCCGGAGTACATCCACATAGAATGATCGCGAGCTTGGAGGGGTTGGATCCGCCGACTGAGGAACAACTCGAGCAGGTCCATACCAGTGACGCCCTAATTGATTAGTTGGACTACTCTCTCAACTAGCATGCTTGTCTCTGCCTTCTCAGCAGCGGTCACTCGCAAGGAAGATGGAGTTTGGACACGATCAAAAGAAAAAGGGGGAAGTCCGGTCGACTGGTCTGGGGTCGCGATATCCTGGCAATAGAACCAGATCGACTGCCAACCCCTGACCGATTCAGGAAGAGTCATCGGAGGAAAAGAGCTCCTCTTCCTCTTCTGAATGCCTAGGCCCCCGCACATCAGGATAATGTGGGTTTTCTCGTCTTTTGAGTTCGCTTTCTTCACGGTTTGGGATCGGATAGTAAAGATGTGTTTGAAGAGGCCCCAGTGCGGTCGGCACCCCAAAAAATTCTCACACATAGAGACGAACGCAGCAAGGTACGTGATGGTATTGGGAGTAAAGTGATGGAGTTGGGCACCGAAAAAGTTTAAGAAGCCCCGAAAGAAAGGATGTGGTGGAAGCGAGAAACCACGGTCGACATGGGTGGCGAGCAAGACACACTCACCCGGTTGCGGCTGCGGCTCCGATTCCCCCTTCAGCAGGCGTGCGGATTCATGGACGATCAGCCCTAACTGTGCCAAATCATCCAAGTCCTCTTGTCGGAGTGAAGATCGGATCCAGTCTCCCTGGATCCAACCTGATGACAGCCCCGAGCGCGATGAAGACCCCCGATTCATCTTCTTATTCTTCGCCGCGCCCGTCGCCTTCTTCGCACGCTCTAACGTCGCCGTTTTGCCCTTCCCCATGGCGGCAGAACAGCGGTGTCGAGAGTGGTCGTGCTATGCGAGGTGGAGACGCGAGAGGAAGAAGAAGGGAAATGAGCACGCACGGTGCGAATGCCTCAGCTTTGCCGCTTTTAAAGGCCTACTTCCGAGTGGCTGACGCATGGGCCCGATCCGCCCTGTCAAATCCCCCCAACAGTTGCACACGTGATACATGGCGAAAAAGGTGGCGCGGAAATCGAAACGTCTGATTTATCTACTCCACCTACCGTGGGACGCTCTGCCTGGCGCGCTTCCACCCAAATTTCGAATCCCGTGAGATCCGGGATCCTCTGTAACCGATCTCACCAAAGATTCCAATCAGAGATATCACTCGGCAGATGTCACTGAACAAAGCAGTCGGTGATTTTTTGAATCGATCAAGGCGACTAAAACGAAGTCGAAAGTTTCAAACAACTGTCCTCCACTCGGAGAAGGAGACAAGGCAGATTAAGGGAGAGGACCAGGTCAACTACCGTCCTTCTTTTACACTCAAACCTCGATCCATTCAGGGGCTAATGATGTAGACACAGACCTAGGGTAGGGTAATAGGCCTGACCTATATGCCCCACCTAAAGTCTTGTCCTAAGAACTAAGGAGTTCAAGAGTCAGAAGCAGAGGACCAACAAAGGTGTCAAAGCGAAGTCCACTCGACCTATCAATCACTCGGAGACCTCTCTTACTCAGGTCACTCGACCACCAAACCACTCGACGTATCAGAAGACCTAAAGCCACTCTGCGCAGCAATGGTCAAGCATTCATTCGCATACTTAATGCTCATTTGTAGCACCTTAATACAGGCGTTACCTGTAATGCCTCCTCTTAATGTATATTGAACCTTGTGTGACGGAGGGGAGCTGGGGTCCTGGCGTACTCTATATAAGCCACCCCCCTCTTCTAGGACAAGGGTTCGCACCCCCTGTAATTCACACACGTATAATCCAGTCGACCCCCTCCGGGCTCCGAGACGTAGGGCTGTTACTTCCTCCGAGAAGGGCCTGAACTCATAAACCTTGTGTGTACAACTCCTCCATAGCTAAGATCTTGCCTCTCCATTCCTACCCCCATATTCTACTGTCGGACTTAGAACCACGACAGTCGGTGGCGTGGAAGCAGATCTAGGAGGGTAGACGGTGGCGGGGGGACGCGGTGGACGAGATGGTCGTAGGAGCGGCGTCGACAAGGTGGACGACGGCGGGGATGAAGCGAGAGGACGGGATGCAGGGATCCCGGTCCGAAGCCATGGATGAGAGAGGTCGTTCTCTTGTAATGGACGGCGGCGTTGGGTATCAGCTCCGACATGGTGGAGGAGGACGGCGGTGGATGGGGTGGCGGACGGCGGCGGACGGAGGAGGGTGGGGTGGAGAGGGTGTTTTGGCGCCCACTGTGACGCCCTCGATTCAATCGTACACTAATCATACACGCAAATCTGTACGATCAAGATCAAGGACTCACGGGAAGATATCACAACACAACTCTAGACACAAATTAAAATAATACAAGCTTTATATTACAAGCCAGGGGCCTCGAGGGCTCGAATACACAAGAGTCAGCGGAAGCAACAATATCTGAGTACAGACATGAGTTAAACAAGTTTGCCTTAAGAAGGCTAGCACAAAAGCAACATCGATCGAAAAGGCAAGGCCTCCTGCCTGGGAGCCTCCTAAATACTCCAAGTCATCAGCGGTCATCACGTAGTAGTAGGCACCCTCAGGGTAGTAGTAGTCATCAGTGGTGTCGTCTGGCTCCTGGGATCCGTCATCTGGTCGCAACAAATGGGTATGGGGGAAAAGAGGTAGCAAAGCAGCCGTGAGTACTCATCCAAAGTACTCGCAAGACTTACATCAGATCTAAACTAAGTATGCATCTGTATCGAAGGAAATGGGCTGTATCTGTGGACTAAACTACAGAATGCTAGAAGGGAAGGGAAAGCCTAGCCTATCGAAGACTAGCATCTTCTAGAAACCACCATCTTGCAGCAACAGGAGGGAGTAGAGTAGCTTAAAGTAAAGTAGTAAAAGTGTTATCAACCTCGGCCAGAGATCCTTTCTCGACTCCCTGCGAGAGAGCAATCCCAGAGCCATACTATCCAGTTATCATCACAATCCAATTCTCATCACCATCCAGTTCTCATCACAAGTATCCAGTTCTAGTTGTATCGATGGGGATACAACTCCAAGTGTCCGTTACCGTAGGACAGGCTATCGATAGATGTTTTCTTCCCTGCAGGGGTGCACCAACTTACCCACCACGCTCGATTAACTCCGGCGGGACACACTTTCCTGGGTCATGCCCGGCCTCGGCCAAACAATACGCCACAACCCGACCTAGGCTTAATAGAGAGGCCAGCACGCCGGACTAAACCTATGCCCCCAGGGGTCATGGGCCATCTCCCCGGGAACTCCTGCACGTTGCGAGGGCGGATGGTGAGCAGACCTAGCTACCTCCCTAAAAAGGCAGGAGCTTACCAGTCCAACCTGACGCGTGCCGCTCAGTCGCTCACGTCTATTAAGCTTCGGCCGATGCATACGACGCAGAACGCCCATACTATGCCCACGTGATGGTTAGTGCTATCAGGCCAGAGGCCCCTCGGATCAAATATCCAAATCATAGTGGATTAGGAACGCGCGGTAACGAGCAGAGACTCACGATCGATGTGACCCCGTCGCCCCGTCTCGAGTACTTGCGGCAAGGGCTAAGAATGCCCGGCCACGCCTCGTAAGTATCTCGCGGGCACCTTCCAGGTCAACCCGACTCCACATCACTCGCTAATAAGCTCGTGCGGGTACCCCTCAGGGTCGACCCATCTTTAGTAACATGGCTCAGTGTAAAGTCATAGTAACCATAGTAACTGTATGTCTAACACCAAAGGGAAACCCCGAGGAATCACCCCCGGTGAATCCCACTCGATGTTATCATCAAGGTGAACGTAAGAGGATCCACCCTCGAGGTTCACACTTGAGGGGTTGCACGACAGAGCGGTAACGGAAGTGGTTAAGGAGGAAATCACCCTCGATGACCTCGACCGTATAGCTACACTGCAGAGATCTCATCAGGAGTGATGTAAGAGGTTCCACCCTCGGCACTCGATGGTGACTCTGCAGAGTCGTACAACTAGGGGGGTGATGTGCGGTGTCGGGGCCTGGACGTCGATCACGTTGATCGAGTCATCGAACATAAAGCGAGGCAACTGGGACAAGGTGGGGTCACTGATGGATCACTAACCAACCTATACTAAGGAGTTTAGGATAAGCAGGTAAGGTATGATAGCAGGTAACAACAACAGGCTATGCATCAGAGTAGGATCACACATAAAGCAGTAGCAGTTCTAATGCAAGCATGAAAGGGAAAGAAATGGGCGATATCGGAATGCTCAAGGGGGGTTTGCTTGCCTGGTTGCTCTGGCAAGGAGGGGGTCGTCGTCGACGTAGTCGATCACAAGTGCAGCACCGGTCTCGGGGTCTACCGGAGAGAAGAGGGGGAAGAAACAGTAAATATAAAGCAAACATAGCACCACAAAGCATAACATGGCAATAAGATGTGCCCGGTGTGACATAACGCGGTAGGAGGTGATACCGGCGAAGGGGGGAAACATCCAGGAAGGTATCCCCGGTGTTTCGCGTTTTCGAACAGTAGAACCGGAGGGGAAAGTTGTGTGTTCGCTATGCTAGGGATGTGTGGCGGACGAACGGCTGCGTATCCGGGTTTGTCTCGTCGTTCTGAGCAACTTTCATATATAAAGTTTTCCATTCGAGCTATGGTTTATTTTATATTAATTTTAAAAGATTTAAATCATTTTTAGGATTTATTTAATTAATTTAATCAACATTATCCAGAATAGTGTTTGCTGACGTCAGCATGACGTCAGCAGTCAACGTTGACCGTTGACCTGGTCAACCTGACGTGTGGGCCCCGTGGGACCCACGTGTCATTCTCTGATTTAGGTTAATTAGGGTTTAGGTTAATTAAACAGGATTAATTAGGTTAATTAATTTAGTTTAATTAATCAAAATTAATTAAGTTAATTAACTCTTTATTTAATTATTTAATTAATTTTATTATTATTATTATTATTATTACAAAAATGTTTCTGGGCGGGCCCCATGTGTTAGTGGCCCAGGGCCATAGCGGGTGTGGGCGACGGGTTTCGGGCGCGACCGATCGGGTGCACGTCCAGGGGCGCCACGGCAAGGCCGGGCAGTCGCCGGAGGTGGACGTCGGCCAGAGGGCAGCAGAGCACCACGCAGCGGAGCGCGGGGCCAGCAGAAGCGGCCCCAGCAGCGGCAAGAAGAGGGGGACGGTGCGGCAGCGCCGGTGCAGCCACAGGCAGCAGCAAGGGGGCGCGGGAGGCTAGCGGCGCGTGGGCGGGTGCGGTGGAGGGACGTTGCCGGGAGGCGAAGCGAGCCGGAGCGCGGGCGAGCATAGACGGCCGCGACGACAGCGCGCGTGGGAGGACGAAGGGAGGGGCGTGGTCGCGGCGAGGCTAGTGCAGGCGCGCGCAAGCGAGTAGCGGCGGTGAGCGCGGCCAGACGCGGTGTCGGGCGCGCGGTGCGCGGCACGGGGGAGAGCGCGTCTGCGGGGGAGGAAGATAGGGGGGTGCGATGCTCACGGCGAGGCGCAGGGACTAAGGCAGCGGGCTCGGGGACGTCCGGCGAGGCGGCACCGGCGACGGAGAGGACGGCGTGCGACGGGGTGGCGACTTCGACGGCGAGGTAGCTCCGGGCGGCGTCGGGTGATGGCGGTGGGCGACGGTTCCTCGGGCGCGGGCATGCCGACGAGGTAGGGCTCCGGACGGCGATGTTGCGATGAATCGCGGGGCGTGGCGTCGGCGGCGAAGCCCACGGGCGGCGACGGGTTCGAGCCCCCTGATCAGATCGGGAGCAGAGGAGGACGAGAGAGTGGGGGTCGTGGGGGAAGTGGGGGGGTAGCGGGCTCTAGGTAGTGGGTGTTGAACCGCTAGGGTTCGACCGGGTGGGGATTAGTAGGGGGAGGCTGGGCCGGTTGTGGCCTGGTGGCCAGCTGGGCCACAGCCCAGCAGTGGGGGGGTGCTTTGTTTCTTTTTCTTTTATGTTTTTTTGTTTTTGTTAGTTTAGTTTCTTTAAAATACAAGTTAGCACCTAAATTGGTACCATCAAAAATAGGCCACTGCCAAACCTAGTTGGGACCCAAAATAATTTAGTTTAATATTTTTATATACTCAAAAGCAATTAAATTATTATCTTAGCCACAATTTTTAATTAGATTAGGGCATTTAAACACTTTGGAAAAGGTTGGTTCCACCACCAAAACTAGTCAGGGATTATTTGCCACATGATGAACATTTCAGTTTTAATGTTTCAAAACTTTTACCGATTGACTTGATTTTGAATTTTAATTTGAATCATCGTCGAACTAACGGGGGATTAGCAACAGTAATTCGAGGTGAGGTGGCATCATTAGCAGAGGTTACTGTAGCTTGATTATCCGGGCGTCACACCCACGGAGTACGAATGGGGAAAATGGAGGTAGAGAGGAAGGGGGGAACCATGTATTCAGGGCGCGCTTGTCTCAAATGCGAGGAAATTTACAAACTTAGCCCCCGTTTCAAATTTCTACTACATCATAGCAACACTAGTCGGTTGGGGATAGGACGGTAATCTCGCATACACCGAATATTTGCCGACGAGAGTTTGTTTTTGGCGCCCACTGTGTATGAATATGAATCGGGGAGGGAGTCGATTTCGGCCGAGGACACACTGTGTTTTGGCGCCCACCGTGTATGAATCCGGGTGAGAGGCGGTTACGTCACGTTTGGGTGAAATTACAAACCTACCCCTATCGAAACCTATAGAAATCCAGCATATGGGCTTTGCGTGGCAGGGATAGGCAGTAGTGATTTCCATCTCGCAGATTTTGGTTTCGGGCGGTTACTGCGACTTTCCCCGCTTTGTTCAAATTTTGCAGAGTGCACGTTTACCGTGCCAACTCAATTCGAATCCCGTTTGTATTCTATTTTTTTCGGGCGAGATCCATTTTCAATTGGAATTACATTCTATATACATCATTTTTTTATATATACTTTCAAAAGCACAACATCATTTATACATAAATATGGTTTACAAATGGCATGATCTCAGATTCATAAGGTTGTATCCATCAATTTGGATTTTCAAATATTTGAAACCACTTTATGTTGAAATCCAATGTACGCATTCCTCGCTAACTGTCTCCAATTAATGTGTGTTTCATGCGGGTTTTTTTACTTCTCAAACATGTATAATGTGTTTCACACACGCAACATATAGTGTAATCCTGTTTAGACATTAATTGCATATAAACCATGCATTGTTTGTAATTGAAGAATCTATGGATCACCAATATTGATAAACTATATAGCATTACACGTGTGCCCAAATTCAAATGAATATGCATGTTTGATACACCAATTTGCGTTATGATATTATCGATGTCGTGATCTCCAGCTTAAATATTTGAATCCCCTTTAATCCAGATATTCGTCTCATATAGCTATCACTCATGCTTATATAGGACTATCTCTCTGGACCTATGCGCGTTCATCGTCTCTTAGGTATCTCTCGTGCTACCTGTATGTCGACAATGATCTTTTATCTTCATAACACACTGACGGTACTCTCTCCCTCGACCTTCATCACTCTATCTCTCTCTAAGTATATCTCGCTCCCTGCTATGTGTCTCTAACTATGATTCTCCATGTGGAATCTCTTTCTCTCACACAAACACAAAACTTTGTCTCCCGGGGTCTCATTTCTCTCTACTATTCCCATGTGTGCCACTCGCACACCCCTCATATAGAGATGTCTTTCGCTCCTTAGATATGAGAACCTACGAATCTTCCTCTTCAATATCTCTTTCTCACACACAAACACAGACTCTGTCTCCCAGGGTCTCATATTTCTCCATTGTTCTCTTGTATGTCGCCCACACACACCCTCTCTCCCTAGAGATATCTTGCGTTCCCTCGTATGTCTCTCTAGCTATCACTCTCGTTGTGAAATATCTTTCTCTCTCACAGACACAAAACTCCGTCTCCCTGGATCTCATTTCTCTCTGATATCTGTTTGTATGTGACTCACACGCACCCTCTCTCTATCTCTCTCTCACACACACACATAACCTAGCCTTCTGATCCACTCGACTCCTATCTCTAACGCACACTAGCTAGCATCTTTATCTTTCTATTTATCTGTTTCTCCATCAACCTTCTTTCTCGCCCTCACTCTTGATTTCTATCACGCACACTACATATGTTTCTCTCTACATGGAGTCAAGTGCCCTCTCACACACATATATAACTTCACCCTTTGAACCACCTGACGGTCATCTCCAACACCCAAACTAGCGGATGTCCCTCTAGCTAGCATCTCCATCTCTGTATCTATCTGTAGTTTATCCGTCAACATTTCTTTCTCGCACGGAGTCTTGCTTCCTATCACCCACACTATACATGTCTCTCCATACATATGCATTTATAGGTTGGTCTCTTTTGCACAATCGTTGCACCTCACTCCCTCTGCTCTCCATAGATGCATGCTCCAGCCCACGCCACTATCTCTTAAAGACAAAAACACATGCTCAACTATCGGGACTTCTTCCATGCATTCTCACATGCATACATATTGTCATACCGATCCGTCTCTCCCATGTCGTTGATCTTATGACTTATGTCTTGTTTCTTTTATCTCGATCATGTGCGCGCGCACACACACACACATCCCACGTATACATGTATACCTCTCACACATGCACGTTCAAGGTCTCTATGTCTCCATACGTAGTTAATTACCCTCAATCCTAATGCCACATCGAATCGTTCTCCTCTTTTATGCACATAACTTCCGCCTGGATGGGTAAAACACACACTCACACTTAACAATCTCCTTCTAGCCACCCCCCCCCCCCCCCCGCGCGCCTCTCACTCTTCCCCTATATCCCCGAAACCAATAAGACCATCCCTTAGTTTAATTCCCGCCTACATGCACCATTGATATATAGTAGTCTTCCTCGGTGTCTCTCGAACAAACACGTTCTCTCGAAGTCGACTCCCCTCACGCGCACACACCTTCTCTTCCCTCTCTACGGGCATTTTCTCTCTCGCACCCCATCGTTGGTGGCCTCTGCCATACACATCACCTCTCTATGATGAAAGCCATGCACACTTAAATTACATCCGCCACAGAGGACCCCGTGACACACACACGCACCCCCCCACACACACACTAAGACTCCATCTCTCTCTCTCTCACACACACACACAAACACACACACATGCAAGCACGCATACCCCCCCCCCACACACACACACACTAAGACTCCATCTCTCTCCCTCTCTCACACGCACACACAAACTAAGACTCCATCTCTCTATCTCCTCTCTCTCTCACACACACACACTAAGACTCCATCTCACACACACATGCTCTAGGCGGAGCATTTGTTCCTACCACCCTTCATCCAACCTTACCCGTATGATAAACAATCACCTTTATTTACTTTCATAACATGGACAAATTCCACTTTACTTTAGTAGTCAGCAAACTTATCATCTGTACCCTTATAAAAACGAGTTGGTGGTGATGGTGTGCCTGCCATCTTGCAATACAGACCGTATCATCTATATCTGAGGATAGAAAGAAAACTATGATAATTTTACAAAATATACCGGCACCTCTCTCCACATCATTATCTCCCGCAACCTCATTGCTCAGCAATTAAAAAAGGAATAAGTCTCTGGAACAATCTAGCATGCATGGTGGCCGCTGCTGCCTGCCGGCGCCGTCCATCCCCATGCCTCCGCCCATTCCGACCACCAGTCACCACCACGCTCCACTCCTCCTCGCCTTATCTCTCATCTTTCATTTTTTGATGACATTCTTGAGATACCAGTTTTCCGATAAAATTCTTGAGATATCATTAGTTTTTACACATGGGATTACTCCTGCATGGGTCAATCACAACAGGTGTTCTGTAAAAAATGCATATTGATGTTCCGTGCAATGCACGAGAATCTTGCTTGTAATTATATAACGCAAATCACAAGCAGGAAGTGACATTTTTTGACACAACCACGTTAACATGGCCACGTAAATCACTAGCTAAAGTAAATACCATTATACTTATATCCAGATGCAAAAGGTTGAGTACATGTCCGAAGAGTAGAGTCGCACACACGCACTCTGTCTCTCAGAATCTCTCTCACACACACACCAGTTACGTGACGCCCACTTAAGCAGACATGTATGTTACAATTTGTGCACCCACGGGTACACATGATGCTATGCATTTATTTAAGCCGGAAGGCGAACCCAAACAGTAGCTGCATTCATTCCCCTCCCGCCGCCTCTTCTCTAGTCGCCGTCGCCCGGTAGCCATGGGCCGCCCGAAGGTAACAACATAAGCCATACTCCCGCTGGAGCGGCGCTTTAATATGGAAATTTTAGTGGTCATGCATGCATCTTTTTGTGCTAGCACTCCTATATAAGGGTTGACTGGTCGCTTCCCGCGGACGTGCGCGGGCGGTGGAAGAGGAAGGAGAAGGGAAGTGGGCTGTGGAGTAATGTTTTTTACCACAATTTCTTAGGAAACTGAGTGCAATAATTGAGTAGTTTTGCAAACTACCAGTACTACACCTGAAATGGTTCAAAACCTATACTCCCTTGCCAGCGCGTGCTTCCCGTGTGAAACGGTCAGCGTCGCCCTGGATCGTCAGTGCCGCATTGGGAATCTACAATGCAGGCGCTAACGCCAGGCGCCAGGGTCTGGATCCCGGCCGTTTCCTCATAATCCCGTCCAAATCCTGAAATTTGGTTAGCATCGATGCCATAAGAGTCGTCCGGCACTAAATGAGCTGCCCGTTCTATTTTTTATGCGTAGCGCCCTACGCTGGCTCTCACCGTTGCATGCCTGGACTCCAAGCCGAGGCGCTAGGAGAAAAATCCTTTTTTATTCCTAATCGAGCGCCTGATTAGGCGCCTTGCGATGGAGATGCCCTTAATGCTCGGCCAGAGCGGAGGCGACCTCTCACTGCGCCGGCTTTGAAGTGGCGCGACGGCCGAGAGAGCGCCGCTTCTCGGTGCACGCGACTGCTCCGCGTCGAGACTGGCCATAGGCCATGTTTGGATCCATGGGTTAGAGTTAGTTTGAGCTAGTTGGGGCTCAAAGAGCCCTAAACTATCCAAGCATGAGGGTTTAAATTGGAGCAAGTTGCACCGAACCCACCAAAAAAAACTATCCCACCCAAGAGGTGCTAACTAGAGATAGTTCTCATTGGGACCAGTAAAAAATCACTTTTCTCTCTCCATGAAGTCCATTTATTGTCAATCTAACCCTGTCACCCAAACACCTCTTTGGCTACAGTTAGTTCAAGGTTAGTCATGAGTTAGTCTAACCTCTAGCTAAGTAAGAGTATCAAACAGGAGCAGTATAGGGCATGCAAGTTGCTCAAAGCATACAGGCAAATTCGTACGTGAAAGGATTTTTTCTTTTTGAAAACGGAACATGAAAGGAATTTTTTTAGAATGCTCTTGGCATGTCGCTAACATGTGATAGTTAACCGACCTCAATAGACGGCAGAAACGCCAGCCCGACGCACTTTGATAGAGACAAGGAGGGAGAAGCGATACAGGCTGTTGGATTACTAGAGATAGGTGTCGCACGGGAGCCAAGAAATATGGTGATAGCGTGGGTTAGCCATGTACTAGTATGATACTACACTAGGCTGTCGTGTTTCGTACTCTTCCAGTCCACTATGGAGATGATTGGTTAATTTTATATCGCTGAATAATATTAAATATTATGAGTGCAGACGCTCCACCACGAGGTTCCTTGCTCCTTCTCGGTCATCCGGAATCTATGTTCTTCCACTCTATTTTTTTACGTGAGCTTTGTTCATCCTTTTTCCAACACGCGATACATCTAGCAGCAAGGTGCACATGTTATGCAAGGATCGTTCCATCTATATGAAGAACACATGGGACTGGAACTACGAGACGAACATGTACCCAGGAGTGGACGTACGAACCTGAGTAATGTAGCGCAGTAAGTGAAGTAGAAAGGCACAAATGGTATGAACATGTGTGGCATATAGGGTGTGTTTGGTTGCGTTCTCGTCTCAGCATAGTTGTTCCCTCTTCGTGCATGCTCAACTCAACACCCCTCTTCATGCATGCTCTCTTCATGCATGCTTCTAGTGTATTTGTGCTAAACTAGTGTGGACTCATGCACCATCCATACACTCTACCAAACACCCAAAAGTAGGTCGAGAAGGAAACTCTTGGGCGGCATTTGTCTCTTACTACGTACTACCACTAAATGTTGTACGTGCAATGCACGGTGATGTTATGGAGTATGTGCCTAAGTACTCTACTACTACTATATTAGTTGGAGGCACATATTAACTTTTATATTTGTTTACGTGTATGCCCCGAGACCTTCCAACTAGACGTGTCTTTGTCTCCAGGTCGCACTTTGTATCATTCATACCACTAAGTACTACTACGTGTTGTCTCCGACCCAGAAGAGGAAGAAGTGGAGACGCTCTACCACGCTGTTTTTTTACGCTGGGCTCTACCACGCTGTTCATGTCGCACTCCTTTCGCTGACATGTGGGACATCCAGCACGTGCCGTGTTTGGCACCCTTCGTCGTAAGAGTTGAAACGCTAGCATTCATCAGAAATAAAAAATAATTATAAATCGGCAGTGATACTATTTTTTTGCGAACCAATCAGCAGTGATACTATACCACGCGGTTTCCTTGCTCCTCGATATCGGAAAGAATACTTCCGTTCGCCAACATGTGGGACGTCGACCATCCTGTTCCACTTGCCATGCACGCAGAACTCCAAGGGAGTCACCCAGGTCGTCGCGCCGCAGTAACAATGACTAATGAGCCATCAAATCACAGGCCCACTTGCCACTTTGAAGTTGCTTGGATGAAGGAACCATCATGACTTCGTTGAATTCCGCTTCTTGAAGAAAACTACTGTACCAGCAGTACTGCTAGCTATAGTAGTTACTCCAACAGAGGCCTCCTTTCGTTCATAGGATAGGAATATGAAAATCATAGGAAGTGAGATGACATGCATCTCAATTCCTATAGAGAAAGAGATGCCATTTGATGCTTAGGATAGGAATTTTTCCATTTAGTCTAGGCTAATGTACTGGTAATTTGCTCTAAAAACTACAGTAGTAACTAGTAGTACTGGTACATGCTCGTACTCAGACACACACACACACTAACTACTAGTACTACTACTTCTCACATGCTGGCCAGACGCCGTCGTTCTCCTTCCCGGTTTGTCGACGACATCCCACCATGCTTGGATCTCCGCCGACCTCTCCGCAGCAGCGCGTGCGTCCTTTTCTTTCTTGCGGCGGCGGGCCTCTCTTTTCTTGAGTGCTTTCTGACTTTTCCGCTCCCTCTGTGCGGCTTTGGCCGCCTCTTGCTCTACCTCCCATTCGGCCTTGGCATCTTCAAATTCCTCCCACATAGCTGTGAGGTCACGAGCGGCGATGAACTCGGCATGGCGGGATGCCATCGCTTCCCTACCATTTTGTGTGCGGTCGTGGGCGGTGAGGAACTCAGCGCGGCAAGATGCCATCGCTGCCTTACCGGTTAGTGTGCGGCGCGATGGCATGAACGACGCTTGGTGAGAGCTTTGGGGTGGAGTGGTCGGACAACCGTATAGTGCATTGGTTTGTCAAGAGCTCAAGGACAGAAGACGAAGCAAATTTGGATTCCCCTTCAATCCTGGTCATTTATTACCGAGTAAAATGCATTGCCGGTCATCGAACTTGTGTTGATAGCTCACTTTGATCATTGTATACGAGATATGGTGATTATACGGTCACTGGCTCAGCGTATAGCTCCGTATTTGTCTGGTTGAACAGTCAAACAGTCCGCATGCGCCTCATCAGCTCGTGTTCTTTATCTATCTACACGGGCCTACCTGTCAATGGAGAAAGAAATATTGTAAAAACCACAATTATGCTAGAGTCCGGACCGCTTCCGGAGCCCGCTCTCACCGCCCTGGCCCCTTAAGACGCCAGCTGCCCGCCGCATGCATGCATAGCAAGTAGTACTCCTTATGTGGAGGAGAGAGAGGCATTGACAAGGTCAAGGAGTGGGCTATGCAAGAGCCCGTCTCTACACGTGCTCCTAGGTTTAAAAAATAATTCTAAAAAAGGCATAAAAAGCAATTGTGTCTTAAAAAAAGAAAGGTAAAAAACATTTGAGAGGAAATAGATAGAGAGAAAGTGAGAAAAAGCTGTAACCTGGGCATTACATGAGGAAGGAGGGAGTGGTGCACATGCCAAGTTCACTGGGCTGCCGTGTTTCACACTCCTCCGTCGTAACAGTGGAGACAATAGCTTTCATAAAAAATAAACAATGAATACTCGTTGCTCGCCCCCTATATCAGAAAGAATACTTTCATTCGCCGACATGTGGGACGTCGACCATCCTGGTCCACCTGCCATGCACAAAATTATGCTGGTCTACCCCGGTCGTATCGCAGGCCCAACCTTTCCCACTGTAAGTTGTTCGGACGAAGGAACCATCATGACTTCGTTGAATTCCGCTTCTTCAAGAAAACTTACTGTACCCGCAATACTGCTACCACACGCGAAGACTGGACGGCACTGTACCACGTCATATCACTGAAACCCACTAGGCCAAACTAGCCCACCTAGGTCATCTATTTTGGAACGGAGGGAGTACGTATCTGCACTGCTATGATTTTGTGTTGCACGTCATATCACTGAAAACCACTAGGCCAAACTAGCCCGCCTGGGTCATCGATCGCTAAGCCTACAATTTTAGGAGCTAGGGCTATTGGTCGATCGACGAGGGATAAGTATAAGCGTACCACGAGCTCATCAGCCCCAACGTTTCTCTTCGGTGAGTGTTTTGCAAGTACTATAGCTCGCACAATAGCTAGCCTACTAACACCAAGAATCATCAAACAAGCCCTGCTGATATGATAAACAGTTCAAACTTACATCTAATCATGCCATGTATTACATCAAAAGCTGGTGAGGATACATCTGTTTCCATAACTCGGAGAGGGTTCGCATGATTCATCGCATGATTCACTATCAAACAAAAGTAGCAAGATCCGCCCACACAAGACAGTGCACTAGCCCTAAGATGGTTTGATAACACGCATTGTTCTGGTAATTAAACACAGGGCAATGCAAACTACCCTGAAGGATTAGCGCGACCAACTATTTCTTGTCATCGATCTCTCAAGCAATGACCACAGCACGGACAGCGGCATGGGAATCGATTTCTGGGGCGATGTACGCAGGACTGACCGCGACATCGGAATCGATCTCTAGGGCGATGTCCACAGGATGGACAGCGGCATCAGAATCGATCTCCGGGGCGATGCCAACAGGACGGGCCACGACATCGGAATCATCAAGGACGTCCACCGGCACCTGCACAACCCTAACATATTAGCAAGCACATTGCAAATAATCAAAAACCACAACTATGGTAATAAGCCATTATTTTTTACCTTGTGCAGCTCACCAGGGGATCTCAACCCTCCGGGGGCCATCTCCTCGTCCTCGATGGGGGCCATCACCTTGCCAGGGGAATATTGCTTCTCAACGGCGACTATCTCCTCAAACTCGGTCTTGAGCCTCACATAGGTGGCAATCAGAGTTCCTGGGGTAGGCACGGTGGGGCCCTTGCTGTTCTTCCAACTTTCTTTGAGGAGTTCATCCGCCAACGTCCTCAACTCTTTGGCCAATTCTTGTTTCTTGGAGTTCTTCATCTCCATGGGTTGCCCCACCAACATGGTCAACTCATTGGTCGGTGCTCGCTTCCTGGAGATCGCTGTCTCCAGTGGGTTGTCCGCCGGCAACTCTTTGCCTAGTGCTCTAGGATCCATCAATGAACTAACAAACAAAAAGCAATCAAAAGGAAACCAAAGTCGCAATGAAAACGGGAAAAGAATAGGATGTGAGAATCGGTCGGTGCTTCGCAAAAAGAAGATTCTTGGAATGAAAATATAGCAGCATAACTGATTCGCCCACCTTTCCTTCGTCGGTACAGAAGAAAAATGGCAGAAGTGAGTAGCCTGAAGTGAGGTTTTCTTCAATAAAGGGAAGAAAGGGCTTGAACGAGCGTTCCAGTGAAATGATGGTTGCTTCGTCCAGTCCAACTTGGAGGCCACCTTACCACTGCTGGTAAAGGTGCGGGTTTTGTGATATGATGGGTCATGACGGCTACACTGGGGTTATAGGTGAGTATCGACTGTAGCACCTCGCTGTGATTTGGTGGATGGCACGTGGGCCCGGATGCTTTGAAATGTCCCGCATGTAGATAGAGCGGCTAGTCATATATGAGTGCTCAATATTGTGCACCGCGACCAAGGCGGAGAGGAAAACAAGAGAACTACGTAATTAACGCATGAGTTTAATTAGGGTAGTTTGGTAAAGTACGAGATACATTCCTCCAATCGCAAAATGCCTTGGTTCACGAGATCTGAGATTTGAGCCTTATAAACCGGAAGGGAGGGAGTACTGCACACGGTGTAGTCTAGTCACTTGTTGAAATCTCTAGAAAGGCAAATACTCCTTTCCGGTTTACAGGGCTATACTACTCCCTCTGTCTAGGTGTGTAAGTCATCTTACGAAAACCAAATAGTCCCAAAACACTTAGGCGCGGTGCATTAACTTCTACCTTGTTTCTTGTTTCTTGACATATCAACCAATAAGAGATGATTGGTGTGCATGTTTTTAATGACTTGCAATGGCTAGTTCATTGCATGCAATGCTATTAATTAGCAAATAAACATTGGTGACCCCAGGAGGAAACGGTGCTAAGCACGTGGAGCTATGCAGAATGAGTATCAACCAATGGATAATGGAGTTTATAATTGTTAAACAATAGCAATTTTGTCTCATGCAAGAGCCTGGCTAGTACTCCAAGGAACCGCACCACGCGAGCGTTCGCAACTGCCACGTTCGGGTTGCGCTTGGCTCTTCGCCTCTTCGAGAAGACGAACAATAATGATGTTACTCCTGCTTCTACAGTATCGAATCCACTTCTGCATGTCCATCCACCTCGTGCGGGAGGGATAGCGAAAGCTTCAACTTATTGCTCCTTCCTTTGCGTCTATGACAGGTGGGCCCAACAGGTGGTTGGCCCTCCTGTCATGCAGCCAAAGGCAGGTGCAGTTAAGGCACCGGAGCTCAGTCCGCGAGGGAGAGGGTGTTGTAGTAATCAAATTTCTCGGTCTTGTATGAGTTGACGAAGATAGGGGTTGCTTGCTTGCTAGGGTTGCTTGCTAGGGTTGCTCACTACGTATATATAGGCCGGAGCCTCCACGCTTGCTTGCTAGGGTTGCTATATTCACACACTCTCAACCTCTCCAGATTTAAACAAGATAGGGGTAGTAACACTGTCTTTCTCCCTTCAAAAAACACTGGCTTTCTATCCTCACCATTGGTTACAGATCCGGAAGTATCCCCCTCCGCCGGTGAAGGGGAGGAGGGGCAGTGTTTAGGCCGTCCTCGACAGCAAGGGAGGAGACCCACTGCCGGCCGCATCGTTATCTCTGGCCGAGCGCCGACGCGGGAGGTCCTCCGATCCCTTCGTCATTGCCTGTGGGTGGATCCGGCCTCCCGCCTCCCACCTATCCACATCCCGATGACCTTCAGGTATATCTTTGTTCGAAACCGCCTTAGCTCTACTTCCCCAGCTCGCTATGTCGCTGCATGTGCATCATTTTCTACCTCTCAGCCCCTCTCGATCGGATGGTCCAACGTCACATTTTTTCTTCTATTGTTAGAGGTAAAGCTACTTCATGGAGTCGAATCCTGTACTCCCTCCGTCCGAAAATACTTGTCATTGAAATGGATGTATCTAGATGTATTTTAGTTCTAGACACATCCATTTTTATGACAAGTAATTCCGGACGGAGGGAGTACTTGGTTCAAACAAGAAATAAAGTGGGGGTGGGGGAATTTAGTATGTACATCGGACTTGGTACAGACAGGAAGGAAAGGGGGTGAAAGTAGTACAGACTGGTCATCCAACCGGTCTCTTGGTCAAAAAGGGAAATATAGGGGTAACGCTATACACAGTGGTATGACCGGGACTAGATTTGCTATCTACACATAGGAGTAGGTGGCTAGAGTGAACAAAAATGGGACCAACCCAGATATGTTTCTTGGATGTTTGTTT
Source organism: Triticum urartu (assembly GCF_003073215.2). Lineage (NCBI taxonomy): Eukaryota > Viridiplantae > Streptophyta > Magnoliopsida > Poales > Poaceae > Triticum > Triticum urartu. The sequence goes on along the minus strand of NC_053025.1, from coordinate 469,678,333 downwards.
CTCAGGGGCAACAAACTATGAATCACCACTTTATGCCCATGTTTACGTACATGGTGCTGGACTGCTGGTGCACCCACTATTATAAGCCATGACAAGTTTAGCCAAATGTTTTTGCCTGTAATTGTTTGAGACTCTGACTGTTTCCTCTGTGCCTTTTTGTGCAAACAGGGATATCCAATTCACCTGGTTGCTGTTGTGACCTTTTGGTGCACTGCACAAAACTCTTCTTAAAAGAAGTGACTTTTGTGTTGTTTAACTGGAATGTCAGAATGGAACAGTTGGTTCATTTTGGTGGAACTACACAAAGGGAGATCTGTGTTCCAATCCTCATCATCCATATTGGTGCCATAACCTTCCTTTAGGTAAGAATGATATTTAATGCATGTGTTCATCTCTATTTTCCGACTGCCATGATAAAATAATGTTGTTTTTACTAGTACACTTGTACTCCCTCACTGACAAAACCAATTCTGAATTAGAAAGCCAATCATGTACTTGGTTTCACCAACTGGTGAGGAGAAAGAGAAACAGAGCATGAAGAGGAGGAAGAACAAGAATAAACAGTGCCAAGGCGATCTTGCTGAAGCCAGAGGCCTCAGTCGAGGTCATTCAAGGGCTCCGGCAACAACTACCTTACATGTGAGACGATCCTCCAGGGAACCCTTCCACTTCTGATGTCTCACTTAATTAATTAGGAGTACTTAAGTAACACTAATTTATTACTGCCTAATTTTCCTGTTGGAGTTAAACATATCTTTAGTAGGACCCTATGCTGAATCATGTACGTGTGTATGTTTGTCTATGGAGGTGAATCATGTGGTGGAGCAGGGAGGGAATATTATTAGTGTCATGACATAATAGTGCTATTGTTTTGCATGTCAAATTATTGCCATTGGTTCAATGAGGCAATGTTTTGCGTATTGTCCATCATGAATTTGATGATACTGGTTGAGTAATATGCTAATGTCTTCCTATCCTTTCTCACTAAGCTAATGAAGGTTTCACCTTGTTCCTACTTGTGCAAACAGGGATCATGTTGTGCCAATCATACATTAAATGGAACTACACAAGACAATACAATGAACTATATCCTAGCCAGTGCTTTAACTCTGCTGGAAGTTCTTGATAATCTTTCGATATAATCTCAGCACTGATAAACAAGAGTGATTTCAACCATACATTTTAAGTGCACAAAAATATATAATATTGTGTGATTCCAGTGAGTGCTTTTTCATCTCTTATGGGACTACATGAATAAGCTTTTTTTCTCAGGTTGGTACGGGCCTAAGGCCTTCATCCATATTAGTTTGCTGTCATCTCTATTTGTATCGTGCTACTGTCATGAGAAACTCCTTTATCTTTGCACGTTAAAGTTTTGCAACCTATGATAAATGCCAATGCTTTGAGTGTTGAGTTGAGCTAATTGGCACTGATTAAATAAACTAACACCTCTCTTTAAGCAAGACTACTATGTTGCTAACTTTACCCATTAAGATAATGAGGGTGCTTCTATTTGTTAGCGTATGTTTCATAAACTAGTCTCACTATTACAGTAATCTCACTCTCTCAATATATGTGCCAACAGGGATGCTCGATTTTGGTGGAACTGCACAAACACTTTGGGTGCTTCATTGCCTCGACAGCTTCCGTCCTTTCCTGTCAATCGCTAAACTCCGCATGCTTTATTCCTTTGCTGTCAGTCGCTTGGCTTATCTCGACTTCCAGTCAAAGGAAATAGTAATTGATATGCTACCTCACACAGGTTGGTACTGGTCTTTATCCTGATTATTGTGCCTGTCATATGTATTGGTAATTTGGTATTGTGCTACTGTTTGCCGATTTCATAAAGGAGTAATTTGGAGCCTGAACTCGCAGGCAAATCATTACATCGGGTGATTTCAGTAGAACTGCACAAAATGATCAGATGGACAGGTACTTATGCTGCTGCTATGTACTCCAAAGTTCACTCAGACAAGCATCGATGTTGACAAGAAGTGCCTATATTCATTCGAGTATCAACTGGCGTCAACCAATTGTCAAACTCCAAGTGTTAGGAGAGTGAACGCCAAAAATATTGCTTGGTGCATAGCCCAGAAAAACGCAGTCCAGTCTTTGGTCCCAACTTGTGCCTTTTGGTTATCGGCACATATGGTAGCGAACTATATGGCATGGAGTCTAAAGATTCCAGACAAGTTGGTTGATGCGTATATTCATCTGGCACTTAATCAGTCTGCACGCCGAGGATGCTCCATTTCAGTTGAATTGCACAAAAAAATGGGTGGTTCATTTTCTCAACCGCCTCCTTTCTCGTCTTCAATGTAGAATTTTGGCGAGATACAGGACCAAGATGACCCAGTAAACTGGTTGGATGAAAGTAGTGGCCAAGTTGCTCAAACCTCCCTCGGCACGAGGCCACTATTTGAGGATAAACCTACAAGCAAAGTTTAGATTGTCTGTGCTGCCTCTTATGTACTCGAAAGTTTACTCGTACAAGAACTAATTTTAGCAAGAAGTACCTCCAATTGAACACCATTTACCAGTCTGTACCCTAGGTAATTAAAGTTCATCCATGGATCATATTGGCTGTGATCTCAATCATTTGGATGCATAAACATACTGAACATGTGTATATCTGAATCTTTTTGTAAATTATGTATGAATATTGTCGTGTGATCTATCAATCATTTGGATGCATAGATATGCTGAGCTTGTGTATATATGAATCTTTTGAGTTGTTGATTGTGAATGTTGGCTATGGATATGAACGTGTCCTGTGAACCTGAGTTTGATATGAATGTTTACCTTTTCTGTTGTATTTGTGTGTGAACTTGTTAGTATGCCTACTGTGGGGTATAAAACGCAGGTCTCTTATAAAAGTAATGCTGTGTCCAATTTATGTTTTCCTTTCTAACCACATTATATATATTTATATTATTACTATTATCGTATATTTTATAGAGACTTATACATTATAAAAACATCCCAACTTATAAAAGTAAATGTTCAACGGAAGTTGGCAAGGAAAATCCTGGTTGTTTTTGACTCACAGGCAAGGAAAATCCTGGTGATTGCGTACAAAAGCTTGCGAAGATTTTAAGGACCAATTTAATAATAACGCGCTCATTTTTATTTTGAGCAATAACTCGCTAATTTCTTAATTATATATATAATGTGCCTCACCGGTTTATTCTTTGATATTAATTGCTCCTTCTAACATAACATTATACTCCCTCCGTCCGAAAATACTTGTCATCAAAATGGACAAAAAGGGATGTATCTAAAACTAAAATACATCTAGATACATCCCTTTTATCCATTTTGATGAAAAGTATTTCCGGGCGGAGGGAGTATATATAACGAGCCCACCTAATATGTGTATTTCAAGGAAGTGCAAATGGGCTGGGATTTCTTAGAAAATATAAATGGGCCTGATTGACGCAAAATTATTTGTTCACCCAGCCCAGCAAATGGACTGTACATTCTAGAAAACATGGGTTAAATATATGCCACATTTTTGCAGGCTGACATGTGGGCCAATAGGTCGAAGCCTACGCAGGGCGTTGTCAACTTGGTCAACAAATGATTGTGTCATCCACAACCATTGGATTTATATCCAACGGCTGGCATGCACCTTCAATCTCTCGTCCTCTTCCTCCAGCGTCGCCGGGACCGCTTGGTCAGGCCTCCGGCGGCTAGCGGCTCTGCTTAGCACGCATCGCTGCGAAGCGCTACCCCACCGCCGGCCAGGCTATCCCTCCACCCCTCGACACCTCCTGTTATTCTCCACAGACTACAGCCCCACGCCGCAATAGAACTAGTTATAACCCTTCTCCTCCTCTCAATTTGCGACTCCACTGCCGTGTTTTCCCATCTCCGAGTCGTTCCCGTCCGGGGCCTCGCCGTCGTCCACCGCCTCGCTGCATTCGGTGCGGCATGGTCAACAAACGAGAGTCATCGGAAGAGGACTTTACGTGGAGAGCCTGACGGCTGGGACCCACAAGGTCCATGGTCGCATGCAAGGAAAGTTCCTCCTTATTAAGCTGAAAAAATGTTTCCTCCACCTGACAGCTGGGACCCACCGGCTGTATCTTCGCACGGAAGGAAGTGCCTCCTTGTTTTGCGAAAAAAAATATTCATCCCGTTGACAGCTGAGACTCGTCAGATTTGGTGACTGACTTGTGGGCCTACTAAGCGGACGTGTACGCACGGCTTTGTCAACTTAATCAATAAATGATTCTAGCAGCTGGACCGTTGGATGTTAATCCAACAGTCGTGCTCCTTCTTCAACCTCTATTCTTGCTCCTGTCTCTCGTGGGCGGCACCGCGGCTGTGCTGCCACGCACCTGAACCAATGAAGTTTCCCACTCCTCTCCATCTGCGACTCCACTGCAGCTTAATAAATAGTAACGTCTTTGGTTTTAGCCCGGTTTTCCGTAGATTAACCAGGAAATTCTCTTCTTCTTAACTAATCGACGAGGCAATTCTTTTGCCTCCGTTTCGAAAAAAAATAGTAACGTCTAACTGAGCCAGTTAGTTAGATGCGTACACTTGGGGTCTGTTCGGGGATCCACCAGCTCCTCAAAATACGTGGAGCTGGGGAGCACCACTTCAGCCACTCTGAAATTTTTAGCCGCAGCTCCGTCCGCTTCGGAAGTTGCAGCGCGGAGCGGAGGGCTTCCGAACGGTCCCCTGGTGTAGTAGGAATGTAGGATCTTTATTTAGTTTGATGCATACACTTGTTCTTTTTTGGTAGCCCTTTTGTAATGATGGCTGATGTTTGGTTTGGAAGAGAGAGCTGTGTCTTCACTCTTCTGGCCTGCTTACTGCTTCTGTTGCACCCCCAGCCGTGGTTGTTGCTGCTGCTGTTTTCAATGTACAATCAGTAGTATATTTCATCTGTTGGTTGAATAAATGTGTTGTTAGAACGACAAACACAATGTTTTGGAAGTCGTTGCACGGTTCGATCCTTTTGTGCCCCGTACCGTACGTAGCGCATACTATTTATCGTATGGAACACATTTTTTTTAAACTCGGAACACATTTTCCACTTGTTGATAACATGCAGCCCACTGATGAAGGCCCAATAGAGAAGCCCATAATTAACTGGAAGGGAGGATCTCATATGAATCCGGCCCAGGTACATGCTCATGGTCCCCTAAACATAAATAAATAAATAAAGCTAAATGCTCATGCACCAGTTCTTTGGGAAAATAGGTAGCCTAGTATTTCTTTTTGAAGAATACCCAAGCTAGGCCTATTTGTTTTCTCCGAATTACATGATTATGGTCAATGTCTGTTAAAAGTAATATCAAAAGGGGTTGAAAATTCCAAAAAAATTATAGCAAATGGGATATAAGTTTCTTTTTTTGTTTTTGTTCTTCACTGATATCTTATACGTATTTCATTGGATTTAACATGACATAATACTAATTTATTTTTAAATTTGTTTTAGTATGGATATTAATTTTTGGATTAAGAATATTTCGTTCCCCAGCAAAAAATTGCGAATTTTCAAAATTTCCCACATATTTAGTTAATTGTTTGACCCTGGTACTGACCAGAAAATGGCCAGCAATTGTAAAATGGTAAACAGGCTGCAATAAATTCCATATGAATTAGAAAATGAGTAAAAATTATAAAAATAATAGCAAATGGGCTGTACACACCACAGATTTCGAGGCTGACTTGTTTACGCAAGGCTTTGTTAGTGAACACACGATTCTAGCAGCAGTTAGTGTTGGATGTCCATCCAACGGCCGACGTGCTTCTTCAATCTCTGATCTTCCTGCTCCAGCCTCCTAAACTAGCGCCGGCGGGAAAGCCTGCTCCCTCCTCTTGTGGCCCGCTGTGATGCCGCGCAGGCTTCCCCGGCCCACCCTACTCCCTCCGTGGCCTGGCCGCACGCAATCAACTGCCTCCTTATTACGTGAAAAAAAAATTGATTCCTCCCACTGACATCTGGGGCACACCGGTTGGGAGGCTGACCTGTCGGCCAACTAAGTTGACGCGTATGCAGGGCTTGTCAACTTAGTCAACGAACGATTCTAGCAGCAGTAACCGTTGGATTTGAATTGAACGGTCCTGCTACTTCTTCAATCGTTGCTCTTCTTGCACCAGCCGCCCAAACCAGCGCCGGGGAGACCGCCTGCTCCTGCCTCCAGTGGCCGGCTGTGCTGCCGATGAGGCCTCATCGCCCCCTACTACTCCCACCGCTAGCCAAGCCCTGCGGCGATGGCAGCCTCACACCGCAGTCGAACCAGTGAACCCTCGTACTCCTCTCCGCGTGGGCATCCACTGCCGCGTCTTCCCCGGCTCCGTGTCATCCCCTTCCTAGGCCTCGCTGTCGTCCACCGCCTTGGTGCTCTTGGTGCGGCGTGGTCAACGTGGTCAACGACATTCCATCGGAAGAGTACTATACGTGGAGAGGTTGACAGCTGGGTCCACGGCCACAGCCCAGTTTTTTTGTGATTTGCCAAGTAAGTCGCTTTGTCAGGCCTATTGGGCTACAAATCTTTCAAGACGAGGAGAGCTTTCATTCGGCTGGCCGAGAAAATGGCCCATCAGTAATGAGAAATGGGTTGTACATTTTTAAAACACATCAAACCGACAATTAGTTTCAAATATCTTTTTTTCATTTCGAGATTTGAAATTACATTAATTTTTATGCATGGAGAATTTGTTGGATTTTATATTGATATACATTTATTTTTAAAATCAGTTTGAATGTGAGTCGAAATTTCAGGATTAAAAACAGTTTGGACCGCACCGAAATATGCAAAATTTCGTATAATTTTTTAACCGTGGCCACAATATGGGCTGTAATGCTAACAAAAAGAATATGGGCTCCAACAAAACCTTAATAATTAGCAAATGGGCTGTAAACTATTAGAAATAATGGCAGATGGGTTGTATGCTGTTTTCCACAGATTTGAGGCTTTCCTAAAAAAAGGTTGACGCATAAGCAGTGACTGTTGGATGGCCATCCAACGACCGTCGTGCTTCTTCAATCTCTGCTCTTGCTGCTCCAGGCGCTCAAACAGGCGCCGGCGGGACTGCCTGCTCCCTCTTCCCCGCGGCTGGCTCTGCTGCCGCGCAGGCCTCACCGCCCCACCGTACTCCCATCACTGGCCAAGCCATCCCTCTACTCACCCACATCTGCTCTTATTCTCCGGCGACGGCAGATGAACCAGTAAACCCTCGTACAGTCGTACTCCCCTCCACGTGGGAAACAACTACCGAGTCTTCCCTGCCTCCGTGTCGTTCCCTTCCTAGGCCTCGCCATTGTCCACCGCCCTGGTGCTCTCGGCGCGGCCTGGTCAACGTGGTCAACGACCGACATGCATCTGAAGTGGACTTTACGTGGAGAGGCCGACAGCTGGGTCCACGGCCGCACGCAAGGAAATGCCTCCTTATTACGCGCAAAATAATGATTCCTCCACCTGACATCAGGGACCCACCGAAAGGGCCTCTGTGTTTTGCGAAAAAAAATTTACCACTGCTAATAGCTCAGACCCACCAGCTATATCTTCGCACGCAAGGAAGTGCCTTCTTATTACGCACACAAAAATGAATACTCCCCCTGTTAGCTGGGACCCAGTATAGTGGCAGGCTGACTTGTGGGCCTACTAAGTTGACGGGGACGGAGGGCTTTGTCAACTTAGTCATTATGCACGATTCTAGCTCCAGTGACCGTACAATGTTCATCCAACGGCCGTAGTGCTTCTTCAACCTCTGGTCTTCTTGCTCCAGCCGCCCAAACCAGCGCTGGTCGTGCCTCGTGCTCCTGCCTCCCGTGACCGGCTGCGATGCGGCGGAGGCCTCAACGCCCCCTACTACTCCCACCGATGGACAGGCCATCCCTCTACTCACCCACACCCCCTGTTATTCTGCGGCGACGACAGCCTCACACCGCAGTGAACCAGTGAACCCTCGTACTCCTCTACGCGTGGGCATCCACTGCCGCGTCTTCCCCGGCTCCGTGTCGTCCCCTTCCTAGGCCTCGCCGTCGTCCACCGCCCTGGTGATCTCGGCACGGCATGGTCAACGTGGTCAAGGAACAGCTTCCATCGGACGTGGATTGTACGTGGAGAGGCTGACAGCTGGGTCCACGGCCGCAGGAAGGAAGTGCCTCCTTATTACGTGCAAAATAATTATTCCTCCACCTAACAGCGGGGACCCACTGGACGGGCCACCGTATTTCGCCCCCCTGACTGCTGGGACCCACCAGCTACATCTTCGCATGCAAGGAAGTGCCTGACAGTCGGGACCCACCTGGTCGAAGCGTATGTAGCGTTGTCATTCTAGTCGTGAACGTGTACGTACATATATACTGGTGGATGTAGAGGCGCGCATGTGTCGTAGTAGAGGCAGCCAGGGTGCAAGAAAGAAAATACGGCCACGTATGTGTACATACGGGCGGGGTCTCGAACGCCTACTCGCGCATACGTACGGCCAGGGCTCGTGTACATGGATGGGTCAGAACGGAGAAACAACGTCGTCGTCGTGTTCATGGGGAGGCAACGGAATGCGTCGTGTTCATGGGGAGGCAACGGAATGCGTCGTGTTCATGGGGAGGCAACGGAATGCGTCGTGTTCATGGGGAGGCAACGTAATGCGCCGTGTTCATCGGGAGGGCTTGGATGGAACAGGCGATGGAAACGAGGCCTGGCGTACTGCAGAACGGAGGAAATGGCCTTGTGTTCGACCGGCCACGTTCGAAACGGGATCCTATTCATCGGGAGGGGTCTGGCGTACCGCAAAACGGAGGAAACAGACCTCCTACGGTCGAAACGGGGGTCCTGTTGATCGAGAGGGGTGCGGCGTATAGCAAAATGGACGAAGCGGACTTGTGTTGGAGCGCTACGATCGAAACGGGGGTCCTGTTCATCGGGAGGGGTGTGGCGTACCGCAAAACGGAACTCCACGGGATACTGTTCATCTTCACCGTCGACCCCCTCCAGTCTCCACGAGCTACTGTTCATCCACCGTCGACCTCCTCCAGCCTCCACCTACGACTGTTCATCCACGGGCTCCTGTTCATCCAGCCTCCACCGCGCGCTACTCCACCGGCTACTGTTCAACCAGCCCCCTCCACGGGCTCCTGTTCAACCACCCCTCCACGGGCTACTGTTCATCCTGCCCTCCACCGTCTACTGTTCATCCTGCCCTCCACGGGGTGGTCCTGTTCATCCAGCCCTCCACGGGGTCCTATTCATCCAGCCCCAACCGGCTCGATCGATCAGGGTCCTGTTCACCCAAAGGCAACACCACGGAGTCATGTTCATCCACCCCCACCGGGAACTGTTCATCCAAACCCCCTCAACAACGCTCACTGTTTATCCAGAGGCAGGATCGATCGGTTTCAGTTAGCAGCAGTAGCGAAGGAATCGATCGATCGGGTTCAGTTAACAGCCATCGATCGATCGCTCAAGTTCAGTAACGTGTAGCCTGCAATGCAATCGCTCGGGTTCAGTTAGAGCCAACGCCTCGCACACACGCGCGTACGTGTACGAGAGAATCGCGCATCGCTCGGCCCGCGACCTCCCACAGTAACCGGGAACTCCCCGAAATTTTCCTCCCCCTCGCTTCTACCACGGTTTTTTCCGTCATGGAAAGCCCAAAGAATGTCATGCAGCTGCGTCTCCGGCCCGCCCAGGATGAAAAGCCCATTTTCTGTCATGATTTTTTGTCATAGAAGTAGGAGCCCACCACATCTATGATGATACCGGGTTTTGTCACAATTATCGTCATAGAAGTGTCATATGTATGACAGAAAAAAAATTCGTTCGGCCCAAAATGTCACGGATGTGTCTTTTTTTTGTAGTGCCTTCTGCGTGAAAATATACTTCAAACTCTTGTGGTCCGTGTACACTTCACAATGGTTTCCAATGAGAAAATGTCTCCAAGTTTTTAATGCATGCACTACGGCTGCTAACTCCAAATCATGTGTGGCATAATTCAACTCATGAGGCTTAAGCTGTCGTGAGGCATATGAAACAACTCTTCCCTCCTGCATAAGCACTGCTCCAAGTCCTCGACTCGAAGCGTCGCAATACACCTCATAATCCTTGTTCTGATCCGACAAAATCAACACTAGTGATGTAACCAAACGTTTCTTCAACTCCTGGAAACTGGCTTCACATTCCTCAGTCCATTTGAACTTGGTGTCCTTCTTCAACAACTCCATCATAGGTTTTGCAATTTTCGAGAAATTTTCAATGAATCTCCGGTAGTATCCTGCGAGTCCAAGAAAACTCCGGATCTCTCCAACTGTTGTTGGTGCTTCCCAATTTGTCACAGTGACAACCTTGGTGGGATCTACTGCTATTCCTTCTCCGGATATAACATGTCCGAGGAATCCAACTTCCTTCAACCAAAACTCACATTTGCTGAACTTGGCATATAACTGATGTTCTCTGAGCTTCTCAAGTCTTTGAGTAAACTAGAATATCATCAATGAACACTACGACGAACTTATCCAAAAACTCCATAAATAACTTGTTCATCATGTTCATGAAATATGCAGGTGCGTTAGTCAGACCAAATGACATAACGGTATATTCATACAGCCCATACCTGGTGGTAAAAGCCGTCTTAGGTATATCCTGTTCTCGAATCTTCAATTGATGGTATCCTGATCACAGATCAATCTTGGAAAATACCTTAGCTCCTTGCACTCGATCAAACAGATCATTGATCATCGGTAGTGGGTACTTGTTCTTGATTGTTACTTCATTCAATCCTCGATAATCAATAACCATCCTTAACGATCCATCCTTCTTTTCCACTAGAAGTACTGGTGATCCCCAAGGTGAGGAACTTGGGCGAATATAACCTTTATCCAGTAACTCTTTAATCCGTTTCTTAATCTCTTCCAAATCTTTTGCGGGCATCCTGTATGGTCTCTTAGATATTGGTCCTGTGCCCGGCAAAAGCTCAATCAAAAACTCGATGTCTCTATCCGGTGGCATGCCTGGCAACTCCTCTGGAAATACATCAGGAAAATCCTTCACAAGTGGTACTTCCTCCTGCACAACTCCTGATAAGGAATTTAATTGAGTCCTCTTAGGCACATGTCGGGATACATACTTGATCCTTCTTCCTTCTGGGGTGGTAAGCAAAATCGACTTACTGACGCAATCGATATTTCCTCCATACATCGACAACCAATCCATACCCAGAATTACATCCAAACCTTGCTATTCCAAAATGATCAAATCCGAGGGAAACACATGCCTACCTATACTTAATGGCACTTGAAAACATCCTCGGCTGGCCATATACTCTGCTCCTGGTGAGCTCACTAGCATAGGTGTTCTAAGAACCTTGGTGGGCAGGTTATACTTATCCGCGAATCCCCTTGATATGTATGAATGCGATGCACCAGTATCAAAAAGAACGATTGCAGTAAAAGACTTAACCAAAAACTTACCGATTAATGCATCCGGCTGGTCTTCAACCTCCTCCACGTTTACGTGGTTCACCTGTCCTCTGTTGAAAGGGTTCGGCTTCTTCTGAGAGCTTCCATTGCCACTTCCATTCTAGGCTTCAGGACATTCATTGGCATAATGTCCGGTCTTCTGACACTTAAAGCAAGTGACTTGACTCAGGTCTCTCTTAGCTGGGGTTGACGGGTTGGTACGGTTCTGGCCGTTGCTTCCTCCATTCACATTTCCATTCTTGGGGCCATTATGATTGTGCAAGCTACCTCCTCCATGAGTATGCTGAAAATGTCCTCCTGGTTTAGGGGTAAAACGTGGCTTCTGCTGAGCTCCTGAATTGTACTTCCCTTGTCCATACTTCCTCTTGCGGTTCTCAATCTGCTGCTGCTTCCCTTCAATCATAAGAGCACGATCTACCAACTCCTGGTAGTTGTTGAAGCTTGCTACCATCAGCTGCATGCTCAACTCATCATTTAGTCCTTCCAGAAACTTCTCCTGCTTAGCTGCATCCGTAGCAACGTCATCTGGGGCATAACGTGCTAGCTTACTAAAGTCATCCACATACTGGCAACTGTCCGTCCTCCTTGGCGCAAGTTGCGAAACTCACGCTTCTTCATGGCCATAGCTCCTGCTGTAACATGGGCAGTATGGAAAGCCTGCTGAAACTGATCCCATGTCACCGTGGCTATAGGGTAGGTGACAGTGTAATTCTCCCACCATGATGCTGCTGGTCCATCCAACTGATGTGCGGCAAAGCGCACCTTCTCAGCATCAATACATCCTGTAGTGGTTAACTCCCTTCCAATCTTGCGGAGCCAATCATCTACTACTATAGGCTCGGTGCTACTAGAGAACATCGGTGGATTCAGCCTAAGAAAACGGGTTAAGTGATCAACAGGTGGTGGCGGTGGTGGTGGGTTGTTGTTGTTGTTGTTCCCCCGATTCTGATTCTGGACTAGCAACTGCATCAACGTATTCTGCTGCTGGATCAACTGGGTGAGCTCCGGTGGAAATGCAAATCCATTGTCACGTCTCGGAGGCACCTGATGGGTTTAGAAAAGATGAGATTTAAGAATAGAGAGGGGTCTAGAGAGAAAACACTACCCATATGCACATGAGGCAAAAGCAAACATTTTACTTCATTCAATCAAACAAGGGCATACAATCGGTCTAACAATCACAAAAGTGCTCGGACTACTATATTTACATGGTGGAATACTACTTCTGATGTGGTGGTCTACTAGAAATATTCTTCGGTTGCAGACTCCATGATATCTGCTCCAGCTTCGTCAACATAGTCATCATCGCTATCATTTGGGTCCGAGTCGGTGTCGTCGATGATGATGTAGTCTTCCGGGCGAATCTCCTTGGGTTCTTCATCTTCTTCTACTGGTGTAGGGTCTCCAATGAATATTCCAATCTTCTTGATTAGGTCGTCATTCTTCTCCACTAGTATGACGATTTCCTCCTCATAATCTTCATGTGTAGCCTTGAGTTCTTCCTCTAGTTCCGTGATTCTTGTCCTCGCCTTTTTCAGATCTATCATGTCTGCGCACATCTGGTTCTCCTGACGTCGAATGTGCTGGTTTAACTCCTGGATAAAAGCTGCGATTGATCTACCCTTCTTGGTGCTGATCATCTCCCAGTGCTCATCTCGGCGCCCACAAATATGGTAGATAGTATCCTTGAGATCATTGCGGTAAAATTCTCCAATACATCCCATGGTGATGTGGGCTGCCATGCTCTTTCCTAGACTCCAGGTTGGTGCATCAAAGGAAAACTCTATGGGCTCAGTGACTGGCATGAACGTCCTTCCTGGAACTTGAACTTGAATCATCCAGCGCTCCTCTTCAGGTAAAGTGGTGTTGTAGGTCCCGGTGAAGCTTGGAACTCCGATGTTCAGGTATCTAGTGACTTCCTTCAAGTGACGTCCAAAGGGTGTATCTTCATCCGGTTGTGTAAACTTGTTCCTTGCATCCGCCATCCTAAAAGAGTAGAAAAGATGAGGAGTCGAAAACGAGAAGAGTGGGTAGTGATCTAGGGCTTTAGCTTAGTGGTCGTGTTCTACAGTCAGCGTGTGCTCTGATACCATCTTGTAGCGACCAGACCTCAACCAGTCTGATCTCTGTGCATCGGTGTCATCCCTATATCAGTAATGCTGACACGCACAGTACTTGAAGGATTTATAACAGAGTAGCAATCACACACTTATTACATCGAATGTCTCAAAAGAAAACTTATTACAATAAATATGGCTTAAGGCCATCTAATAACGATAACGGCGGAAGGCTTGGAAGATAAGTGAGTCCATCAACTCCAACGGCATCACTGAGTATAGAACCACGACCTAAAGGCACCTTACTCGTTGTCTGAAAAGTCTGCAACATGAACGTTGCAGCCCAAAAACGGGTCAGCACATGGAATATGATGGCAATGTAACACATAGAGAGTAATGAAAGAATAAAGCTATACTACATGCATATATGGCTGGTGGAAAGCTCTATGGTTACAGTTTTGCGTAAAGCCAATTTTTCCCTACTGCAAAGGAATAAATTTTATTTAACTATCATGGTAGTTGTTAAACATTGAGAAGATACACATCCTCTCAATCCCAATTAAGCATCATCTTTAAAACCCAACAATATTAATTAGAGTAACATGATGAGATTCACATGATAATCCAAGTACTAGATACTCAAGACGTCCATAACCGGGGACACGGCTAACCATGATTAGTTTATACACTCTACAGAGGTTTGCGCACTTTTCCCCACAAGACTCGATCTCCTCCATTGGGATTCTCGCACTACATGGTGTTTGAGAAACGGACGACCGAGACATAGTCTTTCAGAAGCGCTAGAACCTTACGATCGGGTAGACCGTTACACCTACTTTCCCATACATCTGCTAGTCTACCACTATAAGAGTTCGCACGACTTAATCAACCACGCTAGAGCCCATAATAGCTTGTGGCTGCACAGGGAACTTTCTAGTATGAATAATCTCATGATCCCTTTGAGCCTGGGTGGCGGTCCATAAAGAAAAACAGGCAATCGCTGGAATACCCAAGTGCCTCAATCCACCCAGATGTGTGTTTAAGTTGCCACCTTAAATAAACCATTAATTTAACAATCTCACATATGTCATGGATACACTCACCCAATCCACGTCTACTAGCATAGCATGGCAATATAAGCAAATGTAGAAATAGCTCCCAAAGGTTTGATAATAGAATAGGAAATAGGTACTACCTCATCTACTTCCCAAAACCCACAATTTAATTACATCCTAATCATGCAATGTTTGAGGATTGATCTAATGCAATAAAACTGGGTATGAAAGAGGTATGATCAAACTGTTACTTGCCTTGCTGATGATCCGTGAAAGCTAGAGATTCAAAGTAGCAAGAGGCGCACTCCGGGTACTCTATCGCAATCAAACAAGCATACAATAAGTACTCAACTAATGCACTGGTAAAACTCAAATAAGAGATCTAACCAGAACGTTCAACTTAAGAACTCCGGTTGGCAAAAAGAATCAAATCGAATGAAGCAACGAAAGTCAAACGGCAAAAGAAAGAAGCTTCGTTTACTAATCTGGTCCTAGGTCAAATTTTACAGAAGCAAAAACTTGTTTGAGTTGGTTAAACGGAAAGAGGGTTTCGAGACGAAACTCTAGGCGCTTGAATCGCCTGATTTCGTTAAACGAGCGAAAAGTTAAACTAAAACGAAAATCGGATCATAAATCGCGATCAGAAATAATCGCGAATAAATCCGAGAAAAAGAAAACGACGAATAGATTAAAGAACGGACGTTCGTTTTCTGGAACTAAACGGTGAATGTGTTCGTTAGAACGAACGAAAGAGCAAACGCTCGCTGGATTAAATAAACCAGAAGAAAATAAAATAAACCGGTCTAAAAAACTAGGATTTTCTTAAAAAACGGATTGGTTTTTCTCAGAAAACCGGGGCGGCGGGCGGCTACCTCGGCTCGGGCTCCGGCGAGGTTCCGGCGGGACTCTGGGCGGCGTGGGGTGGCACGGGGTGGCGGCGACGGCGGCGGCGGCTCCTGACGGTGGGGCGCAAGGCGGCGGGGCGGGCTGTGGCGGCAGGGTGAGGAGAGGGCGGCGGCGGTGGCTCCTATTTAAAGGGGGGGCCATGGCTTGGGGAAGGGGGCGGCCTCGGGAGGCGTGTCTCTCCCAGACACGGCGGCGGCGATCGGGACTTCGGTTCCGATCCGGTTGCGGGAGGCGGTGGCGGCTGGGCCGGCTCGGCTGGGCCTTCGGCCCAGTCGGGCGCGCGGGTTTTAAAAAAAACAATTCCGCCGAAACTTAGAAAAATTCTAGAAAAATAAATAAAAAACTAAAATTTCCACAACAAATTTTCACCGTCTAAATAAAATATTTAGAACGAGATGAACATTTTCTTGGCCCTAAAATGCAGTTTTGAAAACATGCAATTTTTCCTAAATTCAAATAAAATAGCAAAACTCCAAAATAAAAACTTATTTGATTTTTTATTAAATCCTCAATATTTCTTTATTTTGGGAAAGTCATTTTTATTCCCACTCTCATATTTGTATAATAGAAATAATTGAAGATAAAATAAATAAAATCAAATGATCCTATTTTCAAAATTTGAGAAAACTCAAATATGAAAATAACGAAGTTCCCAACTCTCTCCGAGGGTCCTTGAGTTGCGTAGAATTTCTAGGATCAAACCAAAGGCAAGAAAATATGATATGCAGTGATGATCTAATGTATAACATTCCAAATTGAAAATTTGGGATGTTACATGTCAGTGAACATATACTCAAAATGTTTGGGTACCACAATCACTTGACTCAACTGGGAGTTAATCTTCCTGATGATAGTGTCATTGACAGAGTTCTTCAATAACTACCACCAAGCTACAAAAGCTTCGTGATGAACTATAATATGCAAGGGATGGATAAGACAATTCCCGAGCTCTTCGTCATGCTAAAGGCTATGGAGGTAGGAATCAAGAAGGAGCATCAAGTGTTAATGGTTAATAAGACCACTAAGAAAAAGGGCAAAGGGAAGAAGAGGAACTTCAAGAAGAACAGCAAGCAAGTTGTTGCTCAAGTGAAGAAGCCCAAGTCTGGACCTAAGCCTGAAACTGAGTGCTTCTACTACAAAGGGACTGGTGCTACCTCTTGAGCACTGCGTTGGTTTTCCCTTGAAGAGGAAAGGGTGATGCAACAAAGGAGCGTAAGTATTTCCCTCAGTTTTGAGAACCAAGGTATCAACCAAGTAGGAGGCCACACGCAAGTCCCTTGTACCTACACAAACAAATAAGAACCTCGCAACCAACGCGATAAAGGGGTTGTCAATCCCTTCACGGTCACTTACGAGAGTGAGATCTGATAGAGATGATAATAATAAGATAAATATTTTTGGTATTTTTATGATATAGATTGAAAGTAAAGATTTCAAAATAAAATAGATTGCAAACTTATATGATAAAAGATAGACCCGGGGGCCATAGGTTTCACTAGTGGCTTCTCTCAAGATAGCATAAATATTACGGTGGGTGAACAAATTACTGACGAGCAATTGATAGAAAAGCAAATAATTATGAGAATATCTAGGCATGATCATGTATATAGGCATCACGTCTGTGACAAGTAGACCGACTCCTGCCTGCATCTACTACTATTACTCCACACATCGACCACTATCCAGCATGCATCTAGAGTATTAAGTTCATAAGAACAGAGTGACGCATTAGGTAAGATGACATGATGTAGAGGGATAAACTCAATCAATATGATATAAACCCCATCTTTTTATCCTCGATGGCAACAATACAATACGTGTCGTAAAAAGCATTAAGCACTTCTCCCAAAGCTAAGTACTTCTCCCATTGCAAGAAAGATCAATCTAGTAGGCCAAACCAAACTGATAATTCGAATAGACTTGCAAAGATAACCAATCATACATAAAAGAATTCAGAGAAGAATCAAATATTGTTCATAGATAGACTTGATCATAAACCCACAATTCATCGGATCTCGACAAACACACCGCAAAAAGAGTTACATCGAATAGATCAAGAAGATCGTGGAGAACTTTGTATTAAGATCCAAAGAGAGAGAAGAAGCCATCTAGCTAATAACTATGGACCCGAAGGTCTGAAGTAAACTACTCACACATCATCGGAGGGGCCATGGAGTTGATGTAGAGGCCCTCCGTGATCGATGCCCCCTCCGGCGGAGCTCTGGAAAAGGCCCCAAGATGGGATCTCTTGGGTACAGAAGGTTGCGGCGGTGGAAATAGGGTTTCGTGGTGCTCCTGGATGTTTTCAGGGTATATGAGTATATTTAGGAGGAAGAAGTAGGTCGGTGGAGCCACGAGGGGCCCACGAGTGGGAGGGAGTGCCCAGGGGGTAGGCGCGCCCCCTGCCTCGTGGCCTCCTCGTTGGTTGCTTGACGTCCACTCCAAGTCCTCTGGATCACGTTTGTTCCAAAAATCACGCTCCCGAAGGTTTCATTCCGTTTGGACTCCGTTTGATATTCCTTTTCTACGAAACACTGAAATAGGCAAAAATAGCAATTTGCACCGGGCCTTGGGTTAATAGGTTAGTCCCAAAAATAATATAAAAGTGTATAAATAAGCCCTTTAAACATCCAAAACAGAATATATAATAGCATGGAAAAATCAAAAATTATAGATACGTTGGAGACGTATCAAGCATCCCCAAGCTTAATTCCTGCTCGTCCTCGAGTAGGTAAATGATAAAAATCGATTTTTTTGATGTGGAATGCTTTGTAGCATATTCTTCAATGTAATTTTATTTATTGTGGCATGAACGTTTAGATCCGAAAGATTCAAGAAAAAAGTTTAATGTTGACATAAATATAATAATACTTCAAGCATGCTGACCAAGAAATTATGTCTTATCAAAATAACATAGCCAAAGAAACATTATCCCTACAAAATCATATAGTTTGTCCATGCTTCATTTTCGTCACACAAAATGCTCTCATCATGCACAACCCCGATGACAAGCCAAGCAATTGTTTCGTACTTAGCCTTTTCAAACTCTTTCAACTTTTACGCAATATATGAGCGCGAGCCATGGACATAGCACTATGGGTGGAATAGAATATAATTATTGAGGTTGTGTGAGAAGACAAAAAAGGAGAAAGTATCACATTGACACGGCTAATCCATGGGTTATGGAGATGCCCATCGATTGATGTCAATTCAAGGAGTAGGGATTGCCATGCAACGGATGCACTAGAGCTATAAATATATGAAAGCTCATCAAAGAAACTAAGTGGGTGTGCATCCAACTTGCTTGCTCACGAATACCTAGGGTATTTGAGGAAGCCCATCATTGGAATATACAAGCCAAGTTCTATAACGAAAAATTCTCACTAGTATATGAAAGTGACAAAATAAGAGACTATCTATCATGAAGATCATGGTGCTACTTTGAAGCACAAGTGTGGAAAAAGGATAGTAACATTGTCCCTTCTCTCTTTTTCTCTCATTTTTTGGGCCTTCTCCTTTTTTTCTTGGCCTCTTTTTTTATTCTTCTGGAGTCTCATCTCGACTTGTGGGGGAATCATAGTCTCCATCATCCTTTCCTTAAATGGGACAATGCTCTAATGATGATCATCACACTTTTATTTACTTACAACTCAAGAATTACAACTCGATACTTAGAATGAAATATGACTCTATGTGAATGCCTCCGGCGGTGTACCGGCATATGCGATGAATCAAGAGTGACATGTATGAAAAATTAAGCATGGTGGCTTTGACACAAATACGATGTCAACTACATGATCACGCAAGGCAATATGACAAAGATTATGCATGTCATAATAAACGGAACGGTGGAAAGTTGCATGGCAATATATCTCGGAATGGCTATGGAAATGTCATAATAGGTAGGTATGGTGGCTGTTTTGAGGAAGATATAAGGAGGCTTATGTGTGATAGAGCGTATCATATCACGGGGTTTGGATGCACCGGCAAATTTTGCACCAACTCTCAAGGTGAGAAAGGGCAATGCACAGTACTGAAGAGGCTAGCAATGATGGAAGGGTGAGAGTGCGTATAATCGATGGACTCAACATTAGTCACAAAGAACTCACATACTTATTGCAAAAATCTACAAGTCATCAAAACCAAGCACTACGTGCATGCTCCGAGGGGGATAGATTGGTAGGAAAAGACCATCGCTCGTCCCCGGCCGACACTTATAAGGAAAGCAATCAAAGAACACCTCATGCTTCAAATTTGTCACACAACATTTACCATACGTGCATGCTACGGGACTTGCAAGCTTCAACACAAGTATTTCTCAATTTCACAATTACTCAACTAGCACACCTCAAATATTACCACCTTTATATCTCAAAACAACTATCAAATATCAAACTTCTCTTAGTATTTAATGCACTTTCAAGTTTTTATCTTGGATGCCTATCATATTAGGACTAATTTTATAACCAAAGCAAATTACCATGCTGTTCTAAAGGACTCTCAAAATAATATAAGTGAAGCATGAGAGATAAATAATTTCTATAAAATAAAACCACCACCGAGCTCTAAAAGATATAAGTGCACTAGAGCAAAATTATCTAACCCAAAAGATATAAGTGAAGCACATAGAGTATTCTAATAAATTCCGGTTCATGTGTGTCTCTCTAAAAAGGTGTGTACAACAAGGATGATTGTGTTAAACTAAAAAACAAAGACTCAAATCATACAAGACGCTCCAAGCAAAACACATATCATGTGGTGAATAAAAATATAGCTCCAAGTAAAGTTACCGATGAACGAAGACGAAAGAGGGGATGCCTTCCGGGGCATCACCAAGATTAGGATTTTGGTTGTCCTTGGATTTTACCTTGGGGTGCCTTGTGCATCCCCAAGCTTAGGCTCTTGCCACTCCTTGTTCCATAATCCATCAAATCTTTATCCAAAACTTGAAAACTTCACAACACAAAACTTAACAGAAAATCTCGTGAGCTCTGTTAGCGAAAGAAAACAAAACACCACTTCAAGGTACTATAATGAACTCATTCTTTATTTATATTGGTGTTAAACCTACTGTATTACAACTTTTCTATGGTTCATAAACTCCATTACTAGCCATAGATTCATCAAAATAAGCAAACAACACGCGAAAAACAGAATCTGTCAAAAACAGAACAGTCTATAGTAATCTGCAGGTTCCGAATACTTCTGGAACCCCAAAAATTCTAAAATAAATTGCTTGATGCGAGGAATTTATCTATTAATCATTTGCAAAAGGAATTAACTAAATATCACTCTCCAGTAAAAATGGCAGCAAATCTCGTGAGTGCTAAAGTTTCTGTTTTTTACAGCAAGATCGCAAAGACTTTCCCCAAGTCTTCCCAAAGGTTCTACTTGGCACAAACACTAATTAAAAGCATAAAACCACATCTAAACAGAGGCTAGATGAATTATTTATTACTAAACATAATCAAAAATCAAGAAACAAAAATAAAATTGGGTTGCCTCCCAACAAGCGCTATCGTTTAACGCCCCTAGCTAGGCATAAAAGCAAGGATAGATCTAGCTATTACCATGTTTGGTATGCAATCCATATGTAGCTCTCATAATAGATTCATAAGGTAATTTAATTTAATTTCTAGGAAAGTGGTTCATGCCTTTCCTTAATGGAAATTGGAATCTAATATTCCCTTCTTTCATATCAATAATTGCACCAATCGTTCTAAGGAAAGGTCTACCAAGAATAATAGGACATGAAGGATTGCAATCTATATCAAGGACAATGAAATCTATGGGCACATAATTCCTATTTACAACAATAAGAACATCATTAATTCTTCCCATAGGTTTCTTAATGGTGGAATCCGCAAGATGCAAGTTTAAAGAACAATCATCAAATTCACGGAAACCTAGCAAATCACACAAGGTTTTAGGAATCGTGGAAACACTAGCACCCAAATCACACAAAGCATAACATTCATGATCTTTAATTTTAATTTTAATAGTAGGTTCCCACTCATCATAAAGTTTTCTAGGGATAGAAACTTCCAATTCAAGTTTTTCTTCATAAGATTCCATTAAAGCATCAACGATATGTTTAGTAAAAGCCTTATTTTGACTATAAGCATGCAGGGAATTTAGCACGGATTGCAACAAGGAAATACAATCTATTAAAGAGCAATTATCATAATTAAATTCCTTGACATCCAAAATAGTGGGTTCATTGCTATCTAAAGTTTTTACATCTTCCATCCCACTTTTACCAAATTTTGCATCAAGATCTAAAAACTCCGAATCATTGGGATGCCTTCTAACTAAAGTTGAATCATCTCCAGTCCCATCATTATCAAGATTCATATTGCAAAACAAAGATTTAATAGGAGACACATCAATAACTTTTAGATCTTCATCATTATTATCATTGAAACTAGAAGAACATGCTTTCACAAAGCAATCTTTTTTAGCACGCATCCTAGCGGTTCTTTCTTTGCACTCATCAACGGAAATTCGCATAGCTTTGAGAGACTCATTGATATCATGCTTAGGTGGAATAGATCTAAGTTTCAAAGAATCAACATCAAGAGAAATTATATCCACGTTCCTAGCCAACTAATCAATCTTAGACAATTTTTCTTCAATCAAAGCATTGAAATTCTTTTGAGAAATCATAAATTCCTTAACACTAGTCTCAAAATCAGAGGGAATCTTATTAAAATTTCCATAAGAGTTATTGTAGGAATTACCATAATTATTAGAGGAATTACTAGGATACGACCTAGGATTAAAATTTCCTCTATAAGCATTGTCACCAAAATTGTTCCTGCCAACAAAATTCACATCCATAGATTCATTATTATTCTCAATCAAAGTAGATAAAGGCGTATCATTAGGATCAGAAGAAACACTCTTATTAGCAAAGAATTTCATAAGTTCATCATCTTTCCACTCAAAACATTAATCTCTTTAATTGCATGCACCTTTTTACTAGTAGATCTTTCAGTGTGCCATTGAGAATAATTAACCATAATATTATCTAGGAGTTTAGTAGCTTCTCCTAAAGTGATTTCCATAAAAGTGCCTCCCACGGCCGAATCTAAAAGATTTCTAGAAGCAAAATTTAATCCGGCATAAAAATTGTGTATAATCATCCATAAATTCAAACCATGTGTAGGGCAATTACGTATCATTAATTTCATCCTCTCCCAAGCTTGTGCAACATGTTCATGATCAAGATGCTTAAAATTCATGATATTGTTTCTAAGAGAGATGATCTTAACGGGAGGAAAATATTTAGAGATAAAAGCATCTTTGCACTTATTCCAGGAATCAATACTATTTTTAGGCAAAGACGAAAACCAAGTTTTAGCACGATCTCTAAGAGAAAACGGAAATAGCTTCAGTTTAACAATATCATTGTCCACATCTTTCTTCTTTTGCATATCACATAAATCAACAAAGCTATTTAGATGGGTAGCGGCATCTTCACTAGGAAGGCCGGCGAATTGATCTTTCATGACAAGATTCAGCATCGGTAAGAGGAGCAATCGGAGTTCTAAGAAAATCATTGTTGTTGGTATTGGCAAATTCACACAATTTAGTATTATCTTGAGCCATCGTGACAAGCAAGCAATCCAGCACACAAGCAAACAAGAAGCTAGCGAAAAGAGACGAACTAGAAAAGAGAAGGGGACGGAAAAAGAGGGTGAATAAAATGGCAAGGGTGAAGTGGGGGAGAGGAAAATGAGAGGCAAATGGCAAACAATGTAATGCGAGGGATAAGAGTTTGTGATGGGTACTTATGTCTTGACTTGTGCGTAGACTCCCCGGCAACGGCGCCAGAAATCCTTCTTGCTACCTCTTGAGCAATGCATTGGTTTTCCCTTGAAGAGGAAAGGGTGATGCAGCAAAGTAGCATAAGTATTTCCCTCAGTTTTGAGAACCAAGGTGTCAATCCAGTAGGAGGCCACACGCAAGTCCCTCGTACCAACACAAACAAATAAGAACCTCGCAACCAACGCGATAAAGGGGTTGTCAATCCCTTCACGGTCACTTACGAGAGTGAGATCTGATAGAGATAATAATAATAAGATAAATATTTTTGGTATTTTTATGATATAGATTGAAAGTAAAGATTGCAAAATAAAATAGATTGGAAACTTATATGATAAAAGATAGACCCGGGGGCCATAGGTTTCACTAGTGGCTTCTCTTAAGATAGCATAAGTATTACGGTGGGTGAACAAATTACTGTCGAGCAATTGATAGAAAAGCAAATAATTATGAGAATACCTGGGCATGATCATGTATATAGGCATCTTGTCCATGACAAGTAGACCGACTCCCGCCTACATCTACTACTATTACTCCACACATCGATCGCTATCCAGCATGCATCTAGAGTATTAAGTTCATAAGAACAGAGTAACGCATTGGGTAAGATGACATGATGTAGAGGGATAAACTCAAGAAATATGATATAAATCCCATCTTTTTATCCTCGATGGCAACAATACAATACGTGTCATTTCCGTTTCTGTCACTCGGATTGAGCACCGCAAGATTGAACCCAAAGCTAAGCACGTCTCCCATTGCAAGAAAGATCAATCTAGTAGGCCAAACCAAACTGATAATTCAAAGAGACTTGCGAAGATAAACAATCATACATAAAAGAATTCAGAGAAGAATCAAATATTGTTCGTAGATAGACTTGATCATAAACCCACAATTCATCGGATCTCGACAAACACACCACAAAAAGAGTTACATCGAATAGATCTCCAAGAAGATCGAGGAGAACTTTGTATTGAGATCCAAAGACAGGGAAGAAGCCATCTAGCTAATAACTATGGACCTGAAGGTCTGAGGTAAACTACTCACACATCATCGGAGGGGCCATGGAGTTGATGTAGAGGCCCTCCGTGATCGATGCCCCCTCTGGCGGAGCTCCGGAAAAGGCCCCAAGATGGGATCTCTTGGGTATAGAAGGTTGCGGTGGTGGAAATAGGGTTTCATGGTGCTCCTGGATGTTTTCAGGGTATATGAGTATATATAGGAGGAAGAAGTAGGTCGGTGGAGCCACGAGGGACCCACGAGGGGGGAGGGCACGCCCAGGGGGTAGGCGTGCCCCCCTGCCTCGTGGCCTCCTCGTTGGTTGCTTGACGTCCACTCCAAGTCCTCTGGATCACATTTGTTCCAAAAATCACGCTCCCAAAGGTTTCATTCCGTTTGGACTTCGTTTGATATTCCTTTCCTGCGAAACACTAAAATAGGCAAAAAACAGCAATTTGCACTGGGCCTTGGGTTAATAGGTTAGTCCCAAAAATAATATAGAAGTGTATAAATATGCCCATTAAACATCCAAAACAGAATATATAATAGCATGGAACAATAAAAAATTATAGATACGTTGGAGACGTATCAAGTGGTCACTGGAAGCGGAACTTCCCCAAGTATTTGGCGGATAAGAAGGATGGCAAAGTGAAAGGTATATTCGATATACATGTTATTGATGTATACCTTACTAATGCTCGTAGTAGCACCCGGGTATTTTATACTGGTTCTGTTGCTCATATTTGCAACTCGAAACTAGGGCTATAGATTAAACGAAGATTGGCTAAGGACGACGTGACGATGCGCGTGGGAAATGGTTCCAAAGCCGATGTGATCGCCATCAGCACACTGCCTGTACATCTACCATCGGGATTAGTTTTAGACCTAAATAATTGTCATTTGGTGCCAGCGTTGAGCATGAACATTATATCTGGATCTTGTTTGATGCAAGACGGTTATTCATTTAAATTAGAGAATAATGGTTGTCCTATTTATATGAGTAATATCTTTTATGGTCATGCACACTTGATGAGTGGTCTGTTTTTGTTGAATCTCGATTGTAGTGATACACATATTCATAATATTAAAGCCAAAAGATGCAAGGTTAATAATGATAGTGCAACTTATTTGTGACACTCTCGTTTAGGTCATATTGGTGTAAAGTGCATGAAGAAACTCCATGATGATGGGCTTTTGGAATCACTTGATTATGAATCACTTGTTGCTTGTGAACCATGCCTCATGGGCAAGATGACTAAGACTCCATCACTACAAAAAAGACACATTCGTGACATTTTGGGCCGAACAAAAAAAATTCTGTCATACTTATGACACTTCTATGACGATAATTGTGACAAAACCCGGTATCATCATAGATGTGGTGGGCTCCTACTTCTATGACAAAAAATTATGATAGAAAATGGGCTTTTCGTCCTGGGCGGGCCGGAGACGCAGCTGCATGACATTCTTTGGGCCGTCCATGACGAAAAAAACCATGGTAGAAGCGAGGGCGAGGAAAACATCAGGGTGTTCCCGGTTACGGTGGGTGGTCAGGGCCGAGCGATGCATGGAGGTTTGCGTGTTTCTCTCGTACACGCACGCACGTGGGTGCGAGGCGTTGGGCTCTAACTGAACCCGAGCGAGGCGTTCGCCTACTGAACCCGAGCGATTGCACTGCAGGCTACGCGTTACTGAACCCGAGCGATCGATCGATGACTGTTAACTGAACCCGGTCGAGCGATTCCTTCGCTACTGCTGCTAACTGAAACCGATCGATCCTGCCTCTGGATAAACAGTGAGCGTTGTTGAGGGGGTTTGGATGAACAGTTCCCGGTGGGGGTGGATGAACAGGACCCCGTGGTGTTGCCTCTGGATGAACAGGATCCCGATCGATCGAGCCGGTTGGGGCTCGATGAATAGGACCCCGTGGAGGGCTGGATGAACAGTAGACGGTGGAGGGCTCGATGAAAAGTAGCCCGTGGAGAGGGCTAGTTGAACAGTAGCCGGTGGAGTAGCGTGCGGTGGAGGCTGGAGGAGGTCGACGGTGGATGAACAGTCGCAGGTGGAGGCTGGAGGAGGTCGACGGTGGATGAACAGTAGCCTGTGGAGGCTGGAGGGGGTCGACGGTGGAGATGAATAGTATCGTGTGGAGTCCCGTTTTGCGGTACGCCACACCCCTCCCGATGAACAGGACCCCAATTTCGACCGTAGCGCTCCAACATAAGTCCGTTTCCTCCGTTTTGCGGTACGCCACACCCCTCCCGATCAACATGACCCCGTTTCGACCATAGGAGGTCTGTTTCCTCCGTTTTGCGGTACGCCAGACCCCTCCTGATGAACAGGATCCCGTTTCGAACATGTCCGGTCGAACACAAGGCCGTTTCCTCCGTTGTGCGGTACGCCAGGCCTCGTTTCCATCGGCTGTTCCGTCCAAGCCGGTTGGCTCCCACACATTCCGTTGCCTCCCGATGAACACAACGCATTCTGTTGCCTCCCCATGAACACGACGACAACACAGTTTCTCCGTTCCGACCCAACCATGTACACGAGCCCTGGCAGTACGTATGCGCGAGTAGGCGTTCGAGACCCCGCCCGTATGTACGTACGTGGCCATATTTTCTTTCTTGCACACTGGCCGATCTACGTACGTGTACATGCTACGTGCACGCCTCTACTACGACATGTGTGCTCCTCTACATCGACCAATATGTACGTACACGTTCGTCACCAGAATGACAATGCTACGTACACTTCGACCAGGTGGGTCCCGACTGTTAGGCACTTTCTTGTGTGCGAAGATGTAGCTGGTGGGTCCCAGCAGTCAGGGGGCGAATCGTTTTTTTGCCCGGACGCACTTCCTTGCGTGCGAAGATGTAGCTGGTAGGTCCCAACAGTCAGGGGGAAAACGTTTTTTCGTTAAATACGGTTGCCTGTCTGGTGGGTCCCTGCTGTCAGGTGGAGGAATCATTATTTTCCGTGTAATAAGGAGGCACTTCCTTGCTGCGGCCGTGGACCAAGCTGTCAGCCTCTCCATGTACAGTCCATGTCCGATGGAAGCCGTTCCTTGACCACATTGACCACGCCGCGCCGAGAGCACCAGGGCGGTGGATGACGGCGAGGCCTAGGAAGGGGACGACACAGAGCCAGGGAAGACGGGCAGTGGATGCCCACACGTAGAGGAGTATGAGGGTTCACTGATCCGCGGCGGTGTGAGGCTGTCGTCACCGCAGAATAACAGGGGGTGTGGGTGAGCAGAGGGATGGTCTGGCCAGCGGTGGGAGTAGTAGGGGCGGTGAGGCCTCCGCGGCATCATAGCCGGCCACGGAAGGCAGGAGCACGAGGCACGACCGGCGCTGGTTTGGGCGGCTGGAGCAAGAAGACCAGAGGTTGAAGAAGCACTACAGCCGTTGGATGGACATCGTACGGTCACTGGAGCTAGAATCGTGCATATTGACTAAGTTGACAAAGCCATCCGTCCCCGTCAACTTAGTAGGTCCACAAGTCAGCCTCCCACTTTACTGGGTCCCAGCTAGCAGGGGGAGTATTCATTTTCTGTGTGTAATAAGGAGGCACTTCCTTGCGTGCAAAGATATAGCTGGTGGGATCCGAGATGTTAGCGGCGGTAATGTTTTTTCACAAAATACAGAGGCCCTTTTGGTGGGCCCCAGATGTTAGGTGGAGGAATCAATATTTTGCGCGTAATAAGGAGGCATTTTATTGCGTGCGGCCGTGGACCCAGCTGTCAGCCTCTCCATGTACAGTCCACTTCAGATGCATGTCGGTCGTTGACCACGTTGACCAGGCCGCACTGAGAGCACCAGGGCAGTGGACGACGGCGAGGCCTAGGAAAGGAACGACACGAAGCCAGGGAAGACTCGGAAGTTGTTTCCCACACGGAGGGGAGTACGACTGTACAAGGGTTTACTGGTTTGTCTGCTGTCGCCGGAGAATAACAGCAGGTGTGGGTGAGTAGAGGGATGGCTTGGCCAGTGATGGGAGTACGGTGGGGCGGTGAGGCCTGCGCGGCAGCACAGCCGGCCGCGGGGAGGAGGGAGCAGGCAGTCCCGCCGGCGCTTGTTTGAGCGGCTGGAGCAAGAAGAGCAGAGATTGAAGAAGCACGATGGCCGTTGGATGGACATCCAACAGTCACTGCTTGTGCGGCAACCTTTTTTTAAGAAAGCCTCAAATCTGTGGAAAACAGCATGCTGCCCATCTGCCATTATTTCTAATAATTTACAGCCCATTTGCTAATTCTTAAGGTTTTTTGGAGCTCATATTCTTTTTGTTAGCATTACATCCCATATTGTGGCCACGGTTAAAAAATTATACAAAATTTTGCATATTTTGGTGCGGTCCGAACTGTTTTTAATCCCGAAATTTCAAGTCACATTCAAACAGATTTTAAAAATAAATGTATATCAATATAAAATCCAACAAATTGTCCACACATAAAAATCAATGCAATTTAAAATCTCAAAATGAAAAAAATAAATTTGAAACTAATTGCCGGTTTGATGTGTTTTAAAAATGTACAACCCATTTCTCATTACTGATAGGCCATTTTCTCGGCCAGCCGGATGAAGCTCTCTTCGTCTTGAAAGATTTGCAGCCCAACAGGCCTGACAAAGCGACTTACTTGGCAAATCACAAAAAAACTGGGCTAGCCATTTTCAGAAAGAAAAAATACTGGGCTGGTCTGTGGTAAACATAAAAGAGAAGGCTGTCTAGACAGAGCAGAGTGCCCCGCACAACCCAGTTGACACCCTGCTTCCGTCTCAAAAACAAATTAGATAAATGCCACTCCAATTATGGCGATTCATAAAAATGCCACTGCAATTTCCAAACTTTGAAAAATGCCATTGCAATTTTTGCAAACTTTGGAAAATGCCACCGCAATTTGCAAACTTTGAAAAACGTCACTCCAGACTTCAAAAAATGCCACTGGAAATGGCATGAAATGGCATTTTTCAAAGTTTGGAAATTGCAGTGGCATTTCTCGGAAACACCAGATTTGGAGTGGCATTTATCAAATTAACCCAAAACAAAAATAATTGGGCGAGCTGCTAGGTCCCTGGTGTCAGCCGCTCGTTGTGCAATTCTCTCGTTTATTGACTACATTGACAATGGCATGGGACCCAAATGTCAGAAATCCATTATGAGGAGCCATTTTTTATTGGCTTGAAATAAGGAGGCACTTGCTTGCGTACTGTCATAACCTTGGCGGGTCCCTGCTGTCATCCTCTCCACGTACAATCATCTCCTGATTCTGTACGCGTCAAATTGGTAGGCCCACAAGTCAGCCTCTAAACCTGTGGAGGACAAATACAACCCATTAAAAAAAATAACAGCCCATTCCATACGTTCAAACGGAAAGTTCAACATTCAGAGCAAAGTAACTGGTCTGATCCACATCTAGAGTACTGAACTCCCACATTGGCAACCATCATAGCCAAGTTAACTATCTACTCCCACTAATACTCTAGTAGCGTACAAGTAGTAACTTACTCTTAGCTAACTAGACGATGCCGGCCGCCATCTACGGTACACGCTAAACGCCAGCATCGGCGTCCTCCGCCTCGCCTCAGACTTGCCAGAGGTGCGATAGGGCGCGTTGCTCGCGCGCGTTGGCCCTTTCCATGCCGGCGTGGTCCACCGAAGCTTCGGCTTCTAAGCGGGAAACCCACTTGACGAGCTGGTAGTAAAAATCGGCGTCGCGAACGCGTGCGTGCCCGACAGCCTCCATGGCTATTTGCCGGGCGCCGGCCTCCACGTAGTCGGCCCAGTTGCGGGCGCTCTGCTCGCGACTCAGGGCGTCGGTGCGCTGCTGCTCCATGTCCCACTGGTGGCGCAAATCGGCAATACGCTGCTCCTCCGCCAGGCGGTCGCTCTCCAACAACTCCTCATAGTCTGCATTGCCATCTAAGGACCGATGGAATGCATCCTCCCTCCGCCTGCCTTCCGGTGAAAAATCGAGCACTAGTTCCGGTGGTGATCGCCTCCGGTGTCGCCTATCACGGACGGGCGGGGGCATGTCGGACGTCGCGAGAGCGAGGATAAGTGGCGAGCGACGTCGGGCCGGTGGAGGCTTATGAGGATAGGGCGAGTTGGGTGATGGTGCCACCGGAGAAGCCCGAGAAACAGTAATTATAGGCGGAAGGTAGGCGAAGTAGCATGTCGCGGGAAATGCGACAGTCATCGCGGTCATCGGAATTTAATGCATAAGCAGGCATGGCTTAGCGTGCCAGCTTGTCATGGAAAACTAGAAAAACTAAAATTATGACTGTGTCATCCCGTCCCGTCAGTGGTGCGTCCCGTCCGTACTGGGTCGCACGCCGGCATGACGGTCAAATGAGTGCACTCGAATCATCCAGACGAGGTACTCCCTCCTTGTCAAAAATGATTCCACCACTCATCATCTAGCTTGGTTGGTTAGATTTTTGAATTAAGCCCTGCAAACAGGAAAGGAGGTAGTACGTGCGTGATCCGCTATTTATTCGTGTAGGATCGAGTAAGTCGTTTTTTGAATTGAGCCCTACAAACCGGAAAGGAGGTAGTACGTGCGTGTTCCGCTATTTATCCGTGTAGGATCGAGTAGGTCGAATAGTGTACGTGTAGGATCGAGTAGGTCGGATGGTGTATGTGTACGATCGCATTAGCTGATGAACGTTCGCTGGGAGATAAGGCATTTGCGAACGTTTTTGCTGGCAGTTTCTTCAGATTCGCATGGCATTTTCTTCAGAGCAGCTTGTCAGTTTCTTCATAGGTAGGCATTTTTATTCAAAAAAAACTACCACTTCGGATCTTGCGTCGGAACTAAAACTGCCAGAAGCGCATTAGTAGGCTAGCTAGTGATCGATCAGTAACTTGTAAACACTGAGCGAACAGAAATAAGGAACTGTTAGTAACTTGTAAACACTGAGAACACATAAATGAGGATCATGCTATGCACAGTAGTAAGAGTCGATCCATTCAAAATGTTCACACAAGACTCACAGGCCTGGCATTGTAATATGTTCACATTAGTAGCCCAAATTCAAAACCAACTAGTACGATTTCCATACATAAGATCAACATGTTAATGCATCTCAATGATTCACAGATCACATATAAATATGTAGCTCCAAAAGCAAAGATCTAGAAAAAAACATATGTTCTTTCTACTAACATGGATGCTTCTCTTGGCCAACATTTAGTACAAACTGGAAGACAAATTTGTTTGTGAAGTCTACAATTCCTCTTGCAAACTTAAGTGGTTTCACCAACAGCTGGAACCATGAGAATGAACCACACATGATGGAGGAACATCCACTGCAATGTGATTTGGTCTTCTCTCGATCACACGGCGAGACTATTTCCGGAATACAAACTTTAACTTAGGCAAAATGATGCCCATTGTATAATAACACCAAAGCAATGAAGCACCTAGTGTTGGCCAATAAATAGTACAGTACTACTTTTCTGTAGTCCATGAAGTGACTATCCAATCTTTTTGTGTCTATTTTCAAATGGCACTGCATGCAGTGACTATACTATTTTCTTGTGCAGTTCAACCAAAATTGCGGTCATTTTGTGTGTTTGCCAAATAGTAACGGGCAGACATCTCTGTCTACACAAATATCAAGCAACTAGTAAACATATACCCCACATTGTATTTTCAGTTTAAACATGTCTCTTCCGCTTAGCATCTGTCATGTTTTGCACTGGACAATTTGATAGTCATGTTTTGCCCTGGACAATTTCATACTGAATTGATTTGCTGGTTCAGAGCTGAAATATAGCGCCTATTCTTCATCAGACCAAGGATATCCATGTTCGTAGTGATGGAAGAGGTGAAATCGATACAACCGAAATTGAGCATCCAATCATTGATCCTATCCTGCACCTCCAATGTAGGTCCACGCTGCCAATAAATTCACATGCAAACCACTACTATTACTATCTGATGACAGTACAAAAAGAGTAGCAAGATAGTAGCAAACCATGTACCTTCGTAATGTTGAACCAATTGGATATAAAGCTTTGGAAGAAAACATGCTCCTAATGTTGAACCAGTTGGACTTTTTGTGCAGTTCCACTAAAATCGAGCATCCCTGTTTGCATAGATATTGAAAGTGTGATTACTATAAAAGTGGCACTAGTTGAAGCATAGACTCACAAATATAAGCATTCCATGTTTGCAAAAATCTGAAGGTAGTAACAAGTTTCATCACTGGTATACTGGTTGTTGACAACCCACAAGTATAGGGGACCGCAACAGCTTTCGAGGGTAGAGTATTCAACCCAAATTTATTGATTCGACACAAGGGGAGCCAAAGAATATTCTCAAGTATTAGCAGCTGAGTTGTCAATTCAACCACACCTGGAAACTTAGTATCTGCAGCAAAGTGTTTAGTAGCAAAGTAATATGATAGTGATGGTAACGGTAACAAAAGAGTAATGAAAGCAAAGTAATGTTTTTGGTATTTTGTAGTGATTGTAACAATAGCAATGGGAAAGTAAATAAGCGTAAATCAGTATATGGAAAGCTCGTAGGCATCGGATCAATGATGGATAATTATGTCGGATGTGGTTCATCATGTAACAGTCATAACCTAGGGTGACACATAACTAGCTCTAGTTCATCAATGTAATGTAGGCATGTATTCCGAATATAGTCATACGCACTTATGGAAAAGAACTTGCATGACATCTTTTTTCCTACCCTCCCGTGGCAGCGGGGTCCTAATGGAAACTAAGGGATATTAAGGCCTCTTTTTAATAGAGAACCAGAACAAAGCATTAGCACATAGTGAATACATGAACTCCTCAAACTACGGTCATCACCGGTAAGTATCCCGATTATTGTCACTTCGGGGTTAACGGATCATAACACATAATAGGTGACTATAGACTTGTAAGATAGGATCAAGAACACTCATATATTGGTGAAAACATAATAGGTTCAGATCTGAAATCATGGCACTCGGGCCCTAGTGACAAGCATTAAGCATAGCAAAGTCATAGCAACATCAATCTCAAAACACAGTGGATACTAGGGATCAAACCCTAACAAAACTAACTCGATTACATGATAAATCTCATCCAACCCATCACCGTCCAGCAAGCCTATGATGGAATTACTCACGCACGGCGATGAGCATCATGAAATTGGTGATGGAGGATGGTTGATGATGATGACGACGGCAATGAATCCCCCTCTCCCGAGCCCCGAACGGACTCCAGATCAACCCTCCCGAAAGGTTTTAGGGCTTGGCGGCGGCTCCGTATCGTAAAACGCGATGATTTCTTCTCCTCGATTTTCTTTCTCCCCGAAAGCAGTTATATAGAGTTGGAGTTAGAGTCAGAAAGTCTTTAGGGGCCCACGAGGTAGGGGGTGCGCCCCCACCCTCGTGAGAAGGGTGTGGGCCTCCTGGTCTTCATCTTTGGCGAGGATTTTTTATTATTTATTGTAAGACATTCCGTGGAGTTTCAGGTCATTCCAAGAACTTTTGTTTTCTGCACATAAAACAACATCATGGCAATTCTGCTGAAAACATCGTCAGTCCGGGTTAGTTCCATTCAAATCATACAAGTTAAAGTCCAAAACAAGGGCAAAAGTGTTTGGAAAAGTAGATACGACGGAGACGTATCAACTCCCCCAAGCTTAAACCCTTGCTTGCCCTCAAGCAATTCAGTTGACAAACTGAATGAAATATATAAAAAATTACAAACTCTGTTTGCTCGTGTTGTTGTAAATATGTCAAGCTAGCATTCAAGTTTTCAGCAAAGATTATAACTAACCACATTTGCAATAATTCTCAGATCTCATAATTTCCCATATCAATAGCATAATCAACTAGCAAGCCATAATAATAAATCTCGGATGACAACACTTTCTCAAAACAATCATAATATGATATAACAAGATGGTATCTTGCTAGCCCTTTCTGAGACCGTAAAACATAAATGCAGAGCACCTTTAAAGATCAAGGACTGACTAGACATTGTAATTCATGGTAAAAGAGATCCAATCATAGTCACACCCAATATAAATTAACAGTGATGAATGCAAATGACAGCTGCGCTCTTCAGCTAGTGCTTTTAAGAAGAAGGTGATGACTCAATATAAAAGTAAATAGATAGGCCCTTCGCAGAGGGAAGCAGGGATTTGTAGAGGTGCCAGAGCTCAGTTTTGAAATAGAGATAGATAACATTTTGAGTGGTACATTATAGGAGGTTCCCAAATAGAATGGTAAAGTTTATACTCCCCCTCCACCAACAAACATCAATCCATGGCTTACTCGAAACAACGAGTGCCTCCAACATACATCAGGTCCCAGGGCGAGTTTTGTTTTGCAATTATTTTTGATTTAGTTTGCATAAAGCATGGGATTGGGCATCCCGGTGACCAGCCATTTGTCTCGTGAGTGAGGAGCGGAGTCCACTCCTCTTGAGAATAACCCGCCTAACATGGAAGATACAGACAACCCTAGTTAATACATGAGCTATTCGAGCATACAAAACAAGATATTTATTTAAAGGTTTAGAGTTTGGCACATACAAATTTATTTGGAACGGCATGTAGATACCGTATATAGGAAGGTATAGTGGACTCATCTGGAATAACTTTAGAGTTTAAGGGATTGGATGCACAAGGAATATTCCCGCTTAGTACAGGTGAAGGCTAGCAAAAGACTGGGAAGCGACCAACTAGAGAGCGACAACAGCCATGTACATGCATTAAAATTAATAAACATTGGATGCAAGCATGAGTAGGATATAATCCACCATGAACATAAATATCATGAAGGCTATGTTGATTTGTTTCAACTACATGCGTGAACATGTGCCAAGTTAAGTCACTTAAATCATTCAAAAAAGGATACCACCCTATCATACCACATCATAACCATCTCAATAGCATGTTGGCACACAAGGTAAAACATTATAACTCATAGCTAATCAAGCATGTCACAAGCAACTATGATCTTTAATTGTCATTGCAAATATGTTTATTCATAACAAGCTGAATCAAGAATGATGAACTCATCATATTTACAAAAACAAAAGAGGTCGAGTTCATACAAGCTTTTCTCATCCCAATCAGTCCATCATATATCATCATAATTGCCTTTCACTTGCACGACTGAACGATGTGAATAATAATAAGAGTGCACGTGCATTGGACTAAGATGGAATCTGCGAGTATTCAATAAACAGGAGGAGACAAAGCCATATGGACTCTTTTGTCAGATCAACAATAATGCATACAAGAGCCACTTCAACAATTTAAATATGGTCTTCTCCTATCGACCCCCAAAGAAAAGAAAGGAAATAAAACTATTTACACGGGAAAGCTCCCAACAAGCAAAGGAAGAACGGAAAATATTTTTGGGTTTTCTTTTTAATTACTACTACAAGCATGGAAAGTAAATTACTACTAATTTTTTTTTGTTTTTCTTAAGGTTTATTAAAAACACAAGAAGAAAGCATAAAATAGAAAATAAAGTAGCATGGATGATACAATGAAAAAGTATGAGCATCGACATCTAGCAATGAGTGTGTGTGAACATAAATATAATGTCGGTGGGAAATACGTACTCCCCCAAGCTTAGACTTTTGGCCTAAGTTGGTATATGGCCACGACTGGCCTGGCTGATATCCGTAGTAAAAGTTGGGGTCGTACTGAGATGCAGCGGCTATCGCCTCCTGAGCTGCAGTGTGGCGACGAGCAGCCTCCGCTCTCCTCTCATACTCATCTGCTTCCTCTCTAGTAATAGTATATCCTCCTCTTGCTTGATAATCAAAAAAGCAGGAGCAGGGAGAGTAATATGGACAGCACGACGTCTGTCAAAGATTAGTCGGTACTGAAAAGGTGATTCGTTCCTCTCGACAAAATGGCGGTGAACCATAGCATTAAAATCTAGATAGACAGGAGGTAATTCAATATCATCTTCGCGTACATCTATACCAAGAAAATTAGCTACGCGGGTTGCATAAATTCCACCAAAGAAATCTCCATTACGTCAATTATGATGCAACCTACGAGGTACTATGGCTCCCAAATGATAAGATTGGTCTCCTGACACAGCACTCCTGAGAATGCTAAGGTCGGACACACATGTGACATGCTTCATCCTTAGCATTTATGCACCTACCTATGAAGAAAGCAAAATGATGTATAATAGGAAAGTGAATGCTCCCTATGGTAGCTTGCGTTATACCTCTAGATTCCCCTACAGTTATACTAGCAAGAAAGTTTCTAAATTCAGATTTAGGGGGATCCCTAACACTACCCCATTATGGAAGTTTGCATGCAGTGGTAAAATCCTCTAAGTCCATGGTATAAGATTTATCATAAAGATCAAACAGGACAGTTGGAGAGTTACGTGAAGTGGAAAATTCAAACCTCCTCACAAATGAACTAGTGAGGTTATGATACTGACTGCACTTCTCTTCCTCGAAGCTCACAAGATCAGCGTTACGCAAATATGCGTTGAATTCTTCTTTTATTCCCGCTCGATCCATAAAATTTTCAGAAGACCACTCACAAGGACGCACTGGAGCGTCTCTTGGTGGTTCTTCGTCAGCATCACGTATTGTAAGCCTGAGTGCTTGCTTCTTTGAAGAACCACCTTGGAACATTTTTCTAAACATTTTCTTCCTCTGAAAAATTTTGAAAAAATTTTAGTAACTTCAAAATAAAAGTAAACCAAACTCAATAATATTGATATCAACTACTCCTACAAGTGCCTAGAGCCTATATCATGCATCAAAACTACTTTTGACCATATAAATTTGACATGCAAGCTCAAGAACAGGGTCACCTAAGCAGCAAAAATTTGTAATGAATAAAACACTAGAACAAAAACTAATTGGACCAATGGAGGAGTCACATACCAAGGAACAATCTCCCCAAGCAGTTTTGTGAGAGGTGCTTTGAGCAAGGAGATCGAAAATGGCAGCAAAGAGGGCTGGAATCCGTGTTTGAGTTGGTTTTTAGTGTTTGTGGAAGGAAGAAGAAGAGGATGGGTACAGGAATAAGTGGAGGAGGGCCACCGTGGGCCCACGAGGCAGGGGGCGCGCCCTAGGGGAGTGGGCGCGCCCTCCACCCTCGTGGCAAGGTGGTTGGCCCCCCTGGTGTGTTCTTTGTTTCATAAATCCTTAAATATTCTAGAAAAAATCATATTTAATTTTCAGAGTATTTGGAGAACTTTTATTTTCGAGATATTTTTATATTGCGCGGATAATCAGATAATAGAAAGAAAATTATTTATTTTTATTTTATTTAATTTAAAACAAAACATAAGCCAGCCAACTCATCTCCAGAAGGCTCCCCCGATTGGGGCTTCGTCGGCCGTCCGATCTGCCTTTCTGACTCGCCTAAGCCGTTGGATCTTCACTTGCGGTTAAATTATTTTCATCCCACGGTTCATTTTTCTGTCCAATGACTAGTGGGCTCGTCTCGTGTCTGTATTGGCTGGGTTGGCCGCGCCCGCGTGCAGGAGGTTTTCCCCAATCCGCACCCCGCGTTCCCCGCCAATCCATCACCCGCACCAGCCACCGCCCAAACCCTAGCCCCCTTTCCCCTCGATCCCCACAACCTCTCCCGCCTCTATCCCTCCTCCTCGCGTCACCACGGCCTCCGCCCCGGAGCCTCGCCGCCGCCTGATAATACTCCTCCACCATGCTAGCCCCTCCACCTCACCTTCCTTCTTTTTGTTATCTGCGCCCGTCATCGATGCCTGGTTCTAGATCGGGCGCGGGTTAGACGAGGTCGATGGTGGGGTGAATGGGCAGGGGAGGCGGGGGACGAGGGCAGGCAACAGTCGGCCCGTCGCGATGTGGTGAAGCTACAGGGAAGAGGGAGGAGGTCGGCGACAGGGTGAAGGAGCAAGCCGGCCCTCATGGAGGCAGCGCTACCAGCCAGCTAGGGACGGTCCGGCTCGCCTCTGCTATGCCGTGAGCGGCGGCGCTACCTCTGCCTCCAGCCTCACCTCCTCTGCCAACCATGGGAAAAATTTGGGGAGACCCAAGGTGAGCTTCCCCTCCGTTGCATGACCCAAGGTGAGCTTCCCCTCTGTTGCATGCACTCCTGATCTCTAAAGATTTCTGTAGCCTAAATGCCTATGTACCATGTAAGCAAGCCCAACGTAATGCACACCATCAGCCTGATGAATGACCAAATGGTTTG
The DNA here is from genome assembly GCF_003073215.2 of Triticum urartu. Classification (NCBI taxonomy): domain Eukaryota; kingdom Viridiplantae; phylum Streptophyta; class Magnoliopsida; order Poales; family Poaceae; genus Triticum; species Triticum urartu. Next base: position 469,639,876 of record NC_053025.1, on the reverse strand, counting down.
TTTTTGTTGCCATATAGACCATTGACGGGTGTGCAGGAGCCCTTCTAATTGGTACTCTATGTGTGTTTTCTTTTCTTTTGTTGCAGAATAATAATTCAAGTGGATGGCCAATGCGCCTTGTTGTTTAGCGGTATGATGGTCGGTGAAAGTATGTTCTATATATATTGCAAGGTGATGGGCTGCTGACTTTTCTTGCCCACTTCTGCTGATTTCTACCCACTTCTGCTTAATTTGATCAGTTTTGCTAAAGCACATCTAGATGTGCCATAAGTATTGCACATCTAAGTCCTATGTCATTGATCTTACGTCGAGATTCGTGTGGATATTTCCTTTTTTCTTTTTTCTTTTCTCTTTATGCTTGATTCACTCACTTAGATGTGCAATAACTAGAGCACATCTAGATGTGCCCTAGACACACCCTAATTTGATATCTGATGTATAAGTAATGCACTAATATACAATACATAAAAAATGACCCGTGTTATATTTCAAAAGTATGGTTTTGCTATGCGCTGCTTGGAATCATTAGTGTTCGTTATTTTTGTTCAGATCTGTTGTGTATGCATGGTAGACCTTTGTAGGTTCTACTTTCTTATTCTTCAGCCATAATTCAGTTCATGACAGTTGCTGCTGTACCAAAGTGCAGACATTAAAATATTTTAGAACAGAACAATTAGATGCTTTGAGTCGTTCAAAACTGAAGGGAGCACCGAGGTATCACATTTGTAAAATCATGCATATGCAGGAGCTCAGCAGTCTACCGACCTAAATTTCTCCCTAACTTATGTCTTTTTGTTCAGTCCAGAATTTTAGGTTTCCTTGGTCACCACGGCCTCCTCTCTACTTGGCTCTCCTCTATCTTGTTTCTCTATAAAAAAATGGAAACTACCATGAGAGATAAATGCCAACTGAAAGTTAAATTCAGTTAGAACTAGCTTTTTGCACGTGTGTTCTTGATTCTTCATGTACGACCACATAGTAGGGACGCAACAAATATTTGTTAGCTAGGTTGCTTGCCTAATGAAGCTCCCATGTGGACCATTTACTGCTCTGTGTTATTGGAATTTGTTTGTAGTGTTCGCTCAGGCTAAAGAAATTCATGTCATTTTCCTCCATTTATTTCCTTTTATGCATAAGTGCTACCTTTGGCAATTGCTCTGTCACCCTTTTAATCACCGAGAAAGGTTTTTATGCAATCTGCTGAATAAGCTCACATTGTTGATTGCAGGATCATAAGATGCTTTTACACATGATTGTGTGATGCTCAGAGACATTTTGCACAGTAGAAACTTCTTGTGAAGCTTGATTTTATTCAGGTGCCTAACTGACTACCATTTCCTCGGCGTTTGTGCTTACCAGCATGCCGTAAACTTCTTGTGAAGCTCGCTGTTTCATGTGCCTAACTGACTGCCGCTTTCTATGTTCATGCTTATTTGCATCCAGACGGTGATTTTGGGCTGAAAGATTATTGCAAGCTTAGAATCTTTTAAATGTCCGTATTGACATGATTCGTATGATAAACTTCCAAAATATTCATTTAACGTTGCTATTTTTCTTTTCAGAGCCATATGATTTTTTTATAGAAACATGAGCAGAGTAAAATGGACACAGCTTCTGGTACATCTGAGGTATAGAATTGGCAATCTTCATTGAATGTTGTAACATATTTACAACTAGATTCAGTTTTAAATCAGAAATAGAAGTCGTTTAAGTTTCGGATAGTTATGTGCTCTGTAGGACAGTGTGATTTATTTTCATAGAATGTTGTCATCTATATCTTGCTGAAGTACAGAACTATTGGTCAGTTAATTCTCTCACTCATCAATTTACAAATTCAGTATTTTATTTCACATGGGGCTTGGCTGGTTTACATTTAATTCATGCATCATATATGTTGTTTAGTTCAGACTTGTGCATGTGCATGCATTGGAATTGATTTAACAGAGATATAGCATGATTCTGTACATAAAAATAATATGAGTATGCATGATCTATGAATAAATGCTCGGATATAGTTAGTCGTGAGATAGTAGGAGTACCATGGGCTTACAACTTCTGGATATCGTTAATACTTAATGGTCTGTAGTTGTTCAAAAATCTGGAATGTCTTTCGAGAACTGTTGATCAGTGTTGCTATGAGTATTTCTCAGAGTTTTGGTTGCGTGGATGTACATTAGAGTAGCAGAGGTTCTTATTTTACTTTGTCCAGAAGAGGGGATTTTACTTATTTTTGTTCACAATTTTTATCTAACTTTCCATCAGCACCGACGACCACAATGGGATGGATCAAGCAGCCAAGACTCAGAGTGTGGTCGACAGTGCGACTCTTCCAGCACTGAAGTTATGTCTTTTGGGCCAATTTCAATTGCCTCACTACCTCTACACATGGATCCTGTAGGTATTTCCTAATGTAAGTGTCACTGTTTTTCTTCTTTATGTACCTGGACGGGAGTGCTCATGAGGATGACGACATGCTACTGAACTCAAATTCAAAAATGAAGTTGGGGGCCTGGGGTTTGGAGCCCCTCAGTAGAAGTGCTCAGGCGGCATGTCACAGTTGTTTGCTGATAATTTACCAAGAACAAATTTTGCTTGTCTCTAGCATTAGGCTATGAGCCCTAAAGCAGTTCCAGTGTGATGATCTACCTCTTGACTAGGAAGGGGGGATTGAAAGATAGCACTTGTCGTTTGAAGCAATTAGTATTGGACTATTTGAGGAAGTAAATGTTTAAACCACTAAACCTTATATTCTTTTGTAAAAAGGAGGGTGCAGATAAATAAGAGTTGTTGGCAGCAGCAACCTACACATGTGGAAACAGTGGCTATGGCGGCTCAAAGGGAAGTTGTGGCCGCTAGACAGCAACTCACAACTTAGTGGCAGCTCAAAGTACATATAATCTATTTCTTCTTGGAGCTATCTACTATAATATTATGACTCGGTGCTAGCTGAAGCTTCTATTTTCTCGCCTTTTGTGGTGGCGGTGATTCCTTCAACTGCAGTAGTTTTTCTACGTGCCATTGTAAGTATAGGTTTTCTACAGTTAAGCCTCTCGCATTGCAAAAAGCTACATTCCCTTGTTTTTCTATGTGCCATTGTAAGTGTAGGTTTTCTACCGGCTTCAACATAGATAATTAGCATGCGAGAGGCTTAACTGTAGCTTTTTGCGATGCTAGACGGACATATTCAGTACTGAAAATCTAGACTGTTCTTTCCACTCTGTAACAACTTCTATGCTTGCGCCACCATGATATCAGTACAACATTTCCCTATAAAATTTTGTTAGTTGCATGTAAACTGAATTGATTTACCAGTAAAAATCTGGACAACTGATTCCAGTCGATAATAACCATTGTGGCATTACCATGATATGTCATGTATCTGCTCTGAGTTGTAGTATGTTGCAAAAAGTACAATAAGAGATAGAATGTATGCACTATGGCTAGCAGTAACTTTTTTTGACTTGTACAACATTTGATCTATCTATTTTTGCAGGCTATTCCTCTTGTTGCAACCTTTTCCCATAGAATCAAAAGGAATTAGATTGAAGAAATTGCAGGAGGTACTACTTCGTGTTCCATTAGCCTTACTTTTGGAGGCTTGTCTATATATAGTCTTAGTGTCAGAGGTGTGTCAATAGTAGTATTAGTTTTTGAGGCTTGTCTATATTAGTCTTATTTTTTGGATTACGTTTCTTTCCACCTGCATCCTCTCTTCATAATGGATTACGTTTCTTTGTTATTGCCATGTGTTACTTTTTCTCATTACTGTGATCGTCAGTGCCCTTAGCAGTGGTTGTTCTTGCTTTATGGCTGCCTTCTCAGTGCACTTTTATTAGTTCTAATACATTAATATAATATGCTCGATTGACCATATTAATTATATATTTCACTTCACCGGGGCTGTTGGTCGAAGTGTTGGTTAAAATATTTTGGTGGCAGTGTATAAAACTAATTGTTGTACATGATTGTTAAGTGCACTTTTGAGCTTTGAGTAGACAAATGTGGTCATAATTACTTTAAAGGATCGTTAGTATATATTACTGTCGGATTCCCATGTTCAGTTATTCACACTATATTATTGCTTGATTCTGATAGCTTGCTATTATTAGAGCAGGAAGGGTATTCCTGGTGTGACATTCAAAAGCAGTCAAAACGGTGAGGTTTAGAACGGAGGAGCTCCGTGGAATTGTGGATAAAAAATTATCCATAACATGTCTGTCATTGCTCATGTCGACCACGGTATGTGACCGAGCAGTGACAGTTGTCTCTAATTATCAATCTTATATAGAGTCTTCTTGATTGATGATTTTGTAGCCTTCTCTTAGCTGTACCATATTAATTCTTAAAATTGGATCATTTAAAATTAGTTAGATTTAATGATTTGTTCCACTGTTTTCAAATAAGTAGTTTAAGCCCTTATTGTGTTCTGGAGCTTATTCTTTCTACCTTTTTATGATTGATTTATGCTCTCACAAGCTTAAATGTAACTATTGACATATAATCTCATGGCTCAAAGTCTTAGTTGTTGAATGTATTAAAATTTATAAGACCTGGAGTTTGCACTATAATTTCATCCAGCGGTATTCCCAGTAACTGAATGTTAAGAGCACTGACGATCCCAGGTTGTACATTTAGGTACTGGGAAATGCTTTTATCTTGCAGGCCAGTTTTACATTTATTTTTCAGTAACGAGATGACCATGAACAGGGTATCAAGGTATTTGCCTTGGCATTACTAACGTCGTGTTCAGATTACTAAAAGAAGGATTGATAACGGCATACCTTAACTCGACTGATGCTTTAACTGCTGCCTCTCTAAGCCTTGATTAGCCATGGAGATACTCAAGTTCCAAAGCCCCAAGTGAGGCTATCCTTCTAAGATCCGTTCATCCCAGTTCATTAATTTGTTTGAAATATATATGTATATTCCAATATTGCTCAATCTCCAGCTGGCCTCTAGGTTATCAGATGAAATCCGGTTAAATTTTAGGGAGGTTGACTAGGAGTGTTTGGAACTAAAGGCTTTGTTGTTGTTGTTTGAGTAGGAGTATCCCCCTTTTCTGTATAAATTTTGTTGCTATGAATAGTTGCATTGTTACGTCAGTGAAAAGTTCCTGGGCATAGTATGTGTTCCTCTAGACTTGGTTGAAAGTATTCCTTCTGTTATCCAGTTTCTCACTACGCATGTTACCTTTGTTGCTGAATTTTGCCTATAGTTTATATATAGTAGACTCACATGATTACCTGACGACTCATTCACGCAAGAACTATTGTTAATTTTTTCCTTTTCTGCAATGATGGTCGTAGCCCTTTGACTCTACAAGCCGCAAAGGAGTGAAGTGTAGAAAATATGTCCATTGTCGTTGAATTGGTGGGATTGTCACCAAGTTAGTGCTGCAGATTTCTATTTTAGAGCAAGAAGCCAAATCATGTAGTTCATTGTAAATCTTGAAAAACTTATTTATTGTCACTTCTATATCTGTTATAAACTTTTTTTTTGTGATGTGCTACTTGTCAATCTTGGTTTGACCTTCCATTTCAAGTCTGCCCTTAAATTCCAGTAGACCAAAAAGTCCTTGTTTTTTCAATTGGTTTCTCGTTTCATGTTTGCACTTCTATTACAGTACAACATTTCATAAACATGGCATTGGTCATTGTTTGTCCAGTTCCCTTCAAAAAAAGAAGAGATGGCTATAGAGAGTTCATCCTTCTAACATAACAGAGCAGAGGAGTGGGAACTATAAACATGCCTCAGTGAAGAGATAAAAAATGTTGTGCAAGGCATTGGTTGTTAAGCTCCTTTAAAAAATGAAGGAATTATAGTGCATCTGACCTATAAAGGGGTTGTGAGGGACAAAACGCTATGGATTCAGAGTAGTGGGAGGGCACAGTTTACCAACGGCGCAAGGACAAAGTGTGACCTTGATTCCAAAGTTCCAGCTGACATAGCAGAATTGTATAGAGAGGATGCCTGTTACATAGTTTGAGGCTATGTTTCTTTCAATTTTCATTATTAAGAGGATCCTTATTATTGCCAAATTGTTAATTATTTTTAAATAGCTCTTGGTTTGAAATGGGACCATGTGCCATCTGGCGCAACAGGTACTGTTATTATACATCCTATTATTGACAGCAAGCCTTCATTGTTTTTTATTAAGGACCCTCGGGTTAAATTTGTTACCTCATGTATTTCCTTTTCAACGCCCACATTAATTTAGCTGGTCCCTGCCATATGTCCTTGCAAAATGAAACTATTTTCATCGACAACATGTCTTTAGCGGGTCTCTGCACCCTTTTGGCGCAATGGGTCGACTAGTATAAATAACAGAAAGTAAAAAGAGGGTACAGAAGGTTGTGCTTCTAGTTTTATCCATCTCATACTCGTCAAAAGGAATCCACTAACAAGGTTGATCAAGTCTTATTAACAAACTCATTCCAATTAACATGAAACCGGAGAAATTTTGAATAACACTAGGTTACCCCAACGGGGATATACACATCCCCAATAATAAGTATATCATATTTCTTCTTGACGGTAGGAAGAGGAAATTCAAAACCTCCAAATATAATCGATGGAATGTTTCTGATAGAATTGATACTATGAACTTGAGGTTGTTTTCTCGGAAAATATATCGTATGCTCATTACCATTAACATGAAAAGTGACATTGCCTTTAGTGCAATCAATAACAGCCCCTACAGTATTAAGAAAAGGTCTTTCAAGAATAATAGACATACTATCGTCCTCGGGAATATTAAGAATAACAAAGTCCGTTAAAATAGTAACGTTTGCAACTACAACAGGCACATCCTCACAAATACCGACAGGTATAGCAGTTGATTTATCAGCCATTTGCAAAGATATTTCAGTAGGTGTCAACTTATTCAACATATAAAGAGAGAGGCATAACATTAACACCGGCTCCAAGATCACATAAAGCAGTTTTAACATAGTTTCTTTTAATGGAGCATGGTATAGTAGGTACCCCTGGATCTCCATGTTTCTTTGGTATTCCACCTTTAAAAGTATAATTAGCAAGCATGGTGAAGATTTCAGCTTCCGGTATCTTTCTTTTATTTGTAATAATATCTTTCATGTACTTAGCATAAGGATTGGTTTTAAGCATATCAGTTAATCGCATACGCAAAAAGATAGGTCTAATCATTTCAGCAAAGCGCTCAAAATCCTCACCATCCTTTTTCTTGGATGGTTTGGAAGGAAAAGGCATGGGTTTCTGAACCCATGGTTCTCTTTCTTTACCATGTTTCCTAGCAACAAAGTCTTTTTTATCATAACGTTGATTCCGTTATCAAGACCAACAACAGGTTCAATTTCTACATCATTATCATTACTAGGTTGAGCATCATCATGAACATTATCATTAGGTTCATTACCAGATTGTGTTTCAGCATCAGAAATAGAAATATCATTTGGATTATCAGGTGGTTCAGCAATAGGTTCACTAGAAGTTTGCGCGGTTCTATCATTTTTCTTTTTCTTCCTTTTAGAAGAACTAGGTACATCTATGTTATTTCTCTGAGAATCTTGCTCAATTCTCTTAGGGTGGCCTTCAGGATACAAAGGTTCTTGAGTCATTTTACCAGTTCTAGTAGCCACTCTAACAGCATAATCATTATCTTTACTATTCAATTCATTGAGCAAATCATTTTGAGCTTTAAGTACTTGTTCTACTTGAGTGGTAACCATAGAAACATGTTTACTAATAAGTTTAAGTTCACATTTAACATTAGCCATATAATCACCCAAGTGTTCAAGCATATTTGAATTGTATTTCAATTGTCTATCAAAATAAGCATTAAAGTCTTCTTGCTTAGCCATAAATTTATCAAACTCATCTAAGCATGGGCTAGCAATTTTGGTAAATGAGATTACAGCTTTATCATATATATATAGAGAATTCACCTTTACTACCTGTGTCGGGTTATCGAGGTCTGGAGGTTCTTCAATAAATAAAGGATTAAGATCATATGTTTCTTCAATATGCAGTGAATTAAGACCATGTATTTCTTCAATAGGAGGTAAATTCTTAACATCTTCAGCTTTAATACCTTTTTTCTTTCATAGATTTCTTTGCCTCTTGCATATCTTCGGGACTGAGAAATAGAACACCTCTCTTCTTCGGAGTTGGTTTAGGAATAGGCTCATTAATTGGAGCAGGAGCTACCCAATTATTTTCATTTGTCAACATATTGTTCAATAAGATTTCAGCTTCATCCGGTGTTCTTTCCCTGAAAAGAGAACCAGCACAACTATCCAGGTAATCTCTGAAAGCATTGGTTAGTCCATTATAAAAGATATCAAGTATTTTATTTTTATTAAGAGGATGATCAGGCAAAGCATTAAGTAACTTGAGAAGACTCCCCCAAGCTTGTGGGAGACTCTCTTCTTTAATTTGCACAAAGTTGTATATTTCCTTTAAAGCAGTTTGTTTCTTATGAGCAGGGAAATATTTAGCAGAGAAGTAGTAAATCATATCCTGGGGACTACGCACACAACCAGGATCAAGAGAATTAAACCATATCTTAGCATCACCCTTTAATGAGCGGAAATATTTTGAGGATATAAAAGTAGCGAGTTCTCTCATCTTTAGTGAACAGGGTGGCTATATCATTCAGTTTAGTAAGATGTGCCACAACAGTTTCAGATTCATAACCATGAAAAGGATCAGATTCAACCAAAGTCATTATATCAGGATCAACAAAGAATTCACAATCCTTATCAGTAACAAAGATAGGTTAAGTAGCAAAAGCAGGGTCAGGTTTCATTCTAGCATTTAGAGATTGCTTACTCCATTTAGTTAATAATTTTTTAAGTTCGGTTCTATTTTTGCAAGCTAAAATAGCAAAAAAAGCTTCCTGATCAAATAAATAAACCTCAGGAATAACAAGTGATTCTTCATCATCACTTTCATCAGTATCATCAGATTCCATATTTTCAATTTCTCTAGCCCTAGCAAGTTGTTCCTCGAGAAAATCACTAAGTGGCATAGTAGTATCAGGCATAGAGGTAGTTTCATCATAAGTATCATGCATAGCAGAAGTGGCATCATCAATAACATGTGACATATCAGAATGAATAGGAGAAGCAGGTGTAGGTGTCGCAAATTTACTCATAACAGAAGGTGAATCAAGTGCAGAGCTAGATGGCAGTTCCTTACCTCCCCTCGTAGTTGAGGGATAAATCTTAGTTTTTGGATCTCTCAAGTTCTTCATAGTGTCCAGCAGATATAAATCCCAAGTGACTCAAAGAATAGAGCTATGCTCCCCGGCAACGGCGCCAAAAATTGGTCTTGATAACCCACAAGTATAGGCGATCGCAACAGCTTTCGAGGGTAGAGTATTCAACCCAAATTTATTGATTCGACACAAGGGGAGCCAAAGAATATTCTCAAGTATTAGCAGCTGAGTTGTCAATTCAACCACACCTGAAAACTTAGTATCTGCAACAAAGTGTTTAGTAGCATAGTAATATGATAGTGATGGTAATGGTAACAAAAGAGTAACGAAAGCAAAGTAATGTTTTTGGTATTTTGTAGTGATTGTAAAAATAGCAACGGGAAAGTAAATAAGCGTAAACCAGTATATGGAAAGCTCGTAGGCATCGGATCAATGATGGATAATTATGCCGGATGTGGTTCATCATGTAACAGTCATAACCTAGGGTGACACAGAACTAGCTCCAATTCATCAATGTAATGTAGGCATGTATTCCGAATATAGTCATACGTGCTTATGGAAAAGAACTTGTATGACATCTTTTGTCCTACCCTCCCGTGGCAGCGGGGTCCTAATGGAAACTAAGGGATATTAAGGCCTCCTTTTAATAGAGAACCGGAACAAAGCATTAGCACATAGTGAATACATGAACTCCTCAAACTACAGTCATCACCGGTAAGTATCCCGATTATTGTCACTTCGGGGTTAACGGATCATAACACATAATAGGTGACTATAGACTTGCAAGATAGGATCTAGAACTCTCATATATTGATGAAAACATAATAGGTTCAGATCTGAAATCATGGCACTCGAGCCCTAGTGACAAGCATTAAGCATAGGAAAGTCATAGCAACATCAATCTCAAAACATAGTGGATACTAAGGATCAAACCCTAACAAAATTAACTCGATTACATGATAAATCTCATCCAACCCATCACCGTCCAGCAAGCCTACAATGGAATTACTCACGCACGGCGGTGAGCATCATGAAATTGGTGATGGAGGATGGTTGATGATGACGACGGCGACGAATCCCCCTCTCCGGAGCCCCGAACGGACTCCAGATCATCCCTCCCGAGAGGTTTTAGGGCTTGGCGGCGGCTCCGTATCGTAAAACGCGATGATTTCTTCTCCTCGATTTTTTCTCCCCGAAAGCAGTTATATAGAGTTGGAGTTGGAGTCAGAAAGTCTCCAGGGGGCCCACGAGGTAGGGGCGCGCCCTAGGGGGGGGGGCGCCCCCACCCTCGTGAGAAGGGTGTTTGCCCCCTGGTCTTCATCTTTGGCGAGGATTTTTTATTATTATTGTAAGACATTCCGTGGAGTTTCAGGTCATTCCGAGAACTTTTGTTTTCTGCACATAAAATAACATCACGGCAATTCTGCTGAAAACAGCGTCAGTCCGGGTTAGTTCCATTCAAATCATACAAGTTAGAGTCCAAAATAAGGGCAAAAGTGTTTGAAAAAGTAGATACGATGGAGACGTATCAGCTGTGCAACAACATTAGAATGCCTTAGCTGAAAAATCTTTAATACATCCACAATCAACAGCCAACCCTGAAATAATCCAAAGACATTAAATGGCATTGCTTAAATTTATCGATGGCATTAGACTGAGTGTGGCATTAGTTAAATGTGTGGAAGACCGTGGATGTCGCCTAGAGGGGGGGTGAATAGGCGCTTTAAAATAATTACGGTTTAGGCTTGAACAAATGCGGAATAAACCTAGCGGTTAATTTGTCAAGCACAAAACCTACAACAACTAGGCTCACTTATGTGCACCAACAACTTATGCTAAGCAAGATAAACTACTAGGTGATAGCAAGATATATGACAAGAAACAATATGGCTATCACAAAGTAAAGTGCATAAGTAAAGAGCTCGGGTAAGAGATAACCGAGGCACGCGGAGACGATGATGTATCCCGAAGTTCACACCCTTGCGGATGCTAATCTCCGTTTGGAGCGGTGTGGAGGCACAATGCTCCCCAAGAAGCCACTAGGGCCACCGTAATCTCCTCACACCCTCGCACAATGCAAGATGCCGTGATTCCACTAAGGGACCCTTGAGGGCGGTCACCGAACCCGTACAAATGGCAACCCTTGGGGGCGGTCACCGAACCCGTACACATTGGCAACCCTTGGGGGCGGTCACCGGAACCCGTCAAATTTCTTGGGGCAATCTCCACAACCTAATTGGAGACCCCGACGCTTGCCCGGAGCTTTGCACCACAATGATTGAGCTCCGAACACCACCAACCGTCTAGGGCGCCAAGGCACCCAAGAGGAACAAGCTCTAGGGTGCCCAAACTGTTGGGTTTCGTAGTAATTTCAAAAAATTTCCTACGCACACGCAAGATCATGGTGATGCATAGCAACGAGAGGGGGAGAGTGTGATCTACGTACCCTTGTAGATCGACAACGAAAGCGCTAACTTGGTTGATGTAGTCGTACGTCTCCGCGGCCCGACCGATCAAGCACCGAAACTACGGCACCTCCGAGTTCTAGCACATGTTCAGCTCGATGACGATCCTCGGACTCCGATCCAGCAAAGTGTCGGGGAAGAGTTCCGTCAGCACGACGGCGTGGTGACGATCTTGATGTACTACCGTCGCAGGGCTTCGCCTAAGCACCGCTACAATATTATCGAGGACTATGGTGGAAGGGGGCACCGCACACGGCTAAGAATATGATCACGTGGATCAACTTGTGTCTCTAGGGGTGCCCCGTGCCTCCGTATATAAAGGCTCAAAGGGGGGGGGGCTGGCCGGCCAAGAGGTGGCGCGCCAGGAGGAGTCCTACTCCTTCCGGGAGTAGGACTCCCCCCCATTCCTAGTTGGAATAGGATTCGCGGAGGGGGGAAAAGAGGAGAGAGAGGAGGAAGGGGGGCCGGCCCCCTCTCCTTGTCCTATTCGGACCAAGGGGGGGGGGGAGGGGCGCGCGGCCCATCTCTGTCCACCTCTCCTATCTTCCACTAAGGCCCACTAAGGCCCATATACCTCCCGGGGGGTTCCGGTAACCTTCCCGTACTCCGGTAAAATCCTGATTTCACCCGGAACACTTCCGATATCCAAACATAGACTTCCAATATATCAATCTTTATGTCTCGACCATTTCGAGACTCCTCGTCATGTCCGTGATCACATTCGGGACTCCAAACAACCTTCGGTACATCAAAATGCATAAACTCATAATATAACTGTCATCGTAACTTTAAGCGTGCGGACCCTACGGGTTCGAGAACAATGTAGACATGACCGAGACACGTCTCCGGTCAATAACCAATAGCGGAACCTGGATGCTCATATTGGCTCCTACATATTCTACGAAGATCTTTTATCGGTCAGACCGCATAACAACATACGTTGTTCCCTTTGTCACCGGTATGTTACTTGCCCGAGATTCGATCGTCGGTATCCCATACCTAGTTCAATATCGTTACCGGCAAGTCTATTTACTCGTTCCGTAATACATCATCCCGCAACTAACTCATTAGTTGCAATGCTTGCAAGGCTTAAGTGATGTGCATTACCGAGAGGGCCCAGTGATACCTCTTCGACAATCGGAGTGACAAATCCTAATCTCGAAATACGCCAACTCAACATGTACCTTTGGAGACACCTGTAGAGCTCCTTTATAATCACCCAGTTACGTTGTGACATTTGGTAGCACACAAAGTGTTCCTCCGGCAAACGGGAGTTGCATAATCTCATAGTCATAGGAACATGTATAAGTCATGAAGAAAGCAATAGCAACATACTAAACGATCGGGTGCTAAGCTAATGGAATGGGTCATGTCAATCAGATCATTCAACTAATGATTTGATCCCGTTAATCAAATGACAACTCTTTGTCCATGGTTAGGAAACATAACCATCTTTGATTAGCGAGCTAGTCAAGTAGAGGCATACTAGTGACACTCTGTTTGTCTATGTATTCACACATGTATTATGTTTCCGGTTAATACAATTCTAGCATGAATAATAAACATTTATCATGATATAAGGAAATAAATAATAACTTCATTATTGCCTCTAGGGCATATTTCCTTCAGTCTCCCACTTGCACTAGAGTCAATAATCTAGATCACACAGTAATGATTCTAACACCCATGGAGCCTTGGTGCTGATCATGTTTTGCTCGTGGAAGAGGCTTAGTCAACGGGTCTGCTACATTCAGATCTGTATGTATCTTGCAAATCTCTATGTCTCCCACCTGGACTAGATCCCGGATGGAATTGAAGCGTCTTTTGATGTGCTTGGTTCTTTTGTGAAATCTGGATTCCTTCGCCAAGGCAATTGCACCAGTATTGTCACAAAAGATTTTCATTGGATCCGATGTACTAGGTATGACACCTAGATCGGATATGAACTCCTTCATCCAGACTCCTTCGTTTGCTGCTTTCGAAGCAGCTATGTACTCCGCTTCACATGTAGATCCCGCCACGACGCTTTGTTTAGAACTGCACCAACTGACAGCTCCACCGTTTAATGTAAACACGTATCCGGTTTGCGATTTAGAATCGTCCGGATCAGTGTCAAAGCTTGCATCAACGTAACCGTTTACGATGAGCTCTTTGTCACCTCCATATACGAGAAACATATCCTTAGTCCTTTTAAGGTACCTCAGGATGTTCTTGTCCGCTATCCAGTGATCCACTCCTGGATTACTTTGGTACCTCCCTACTAGACTTATAGCAAGGCACACATCAGGTCTGGTACACAGCATTGCATACATGATAGAGCCTATGGCTGAAGCATAGGGAACATATTTCATTTTCTCTCTATCTTCTGCAGTGGTCGGGCATTGAGTCTGACTCAACTTCACACCTTGTAACACAGGCAAGAACCCTTTCTTTGCTTGATCCATTTTGAACTTCTTCAAAACTTTGTCAAGGTATGTGCTTTGTGAAAGTCCAATTAAGCGTCTTGATCTATCTCTATAGATCTTAATGCCTAATATGTAAGCAGCTTCACCGAGGTCTTTCATTGAAAAACTCTTATTCAAGTACCCTTTATGCTATCCAGAAATTCTATATCATTTCCAATCAGTAATATGTCATCCACATATAATATCAGAAATGCTACAGAGCTCCCACTCACTTTCTTGTAAATAAAGGCTTCTCCGAAAGTCTGTACAAAACCAAATGCTTTGATCACACTATCAAAGCGTTTATTCCAACTCTGAGAGGCTTGCACCAGTCCATAAATGGATCGCTGGAGCTTGCACACTTTGTTAGCTCCCTTTGGATCGACAAAACCCTCTGGTTGCATCATATACAACTTTTCTTCCAGAAATCCATTCAGGAATGCAGTTTTGACATCCATCTGCCAAATTTCATAATCATAAAATGCGGCAATTGCTAACATGATTCGGACAGACTTAAGCATCGCTACGGGTGAGAAGGTCTCATCGTAGTCAATCCCTTGAACTTGCCGAAACCCTTTTGCGACAAGTCAAGCTTTGTAGACAGTAATATTACCGTCGGCGTCAGTCTTCTTCTTGAAGATCCATTTATTCTCAATTGCTTGCCGATCATTGGGCAAGTCAACCAAAGTCCACACTTTGTTCTCATACATGGATCCCATCTCAGATTTCATGGCTTCAAGCCATTTTGCGGAATCTGGGCTCACCATCGCTTCTTCATAGTTCGTAGGTTCATCATGATCTAGCAGCATGACTTCCAGAATAGGATTACCGTACCACTCTGGCGCGGATCTCACTCTGGTTGATCTACGAGGTTCAGTAGTATCTTGTCCTGAAGTTTCATGATCATCATCATTAGCTTCCTCACTAATTGGTGTAGGTGTCACAGAAACAGTTTTCTGTGATTACTACTTTCCAATAAGGAAGCCGGTACAGTTACCTCATCAAGTTCTACTTTCCTCCCACTCACTTCTTTCGAGAGAAACTCCTTCTCCAGAAAGTTTCCGAATTTAGCAACAAAAGTCTTGCCTTCGGATCTGTG
Organism: Triticum urartu; assembly: GCF_003073215.2. Classification (NCBI taxonomy): domain Eukaryota; kingdom Viridiplantae; phylum Streptophyta; class Magnoliopsida; order Poales; family Poaceae; genus Triticum; species Triticum urartu. The sequence goes on along the minus strand of NC_053025.1, from coordinate 469,624,672 downwards.
ATAGAAGGTGTATCCAATAGTCTCCTTTGGATATCCTATGAAGACACATTTCTCCGATTTGGGTTCGAGCTTATCAGGTTGAAGCTTTTTCACATAAGCATCGCAGCCCCAAACTTTCAGAAACGACAACTTTGGTTTCTTGCCAAACCATAGTTCATAAGGCGTCGTCTCAACGGATTTTGATGGTGCCCTATTTAACGTGAATGCGGCCGTCTCTAAAGCATAACCCCAAAATCGATAGCGGTAAATCAGTAAGAGACATCATAGATCGCACCATATCTAGTAAAGTACGATTACGACGTTCGGACACACCATTACGCTATGGTGTTCCGGGTGGCGTGAGTTGCGAAACTATTCCGCATTGTTTCAAATGTACACCAAACTCGTAACTCAAATATTCTCCTCCATGATCAGATCGTAGAAACTTTATTTTCTTGTTACGATGATTTTCAACTTCACTCTGAAATTCTTTGAACTTTTCAAACGTTTCAGACTTATGTTTCATTAAGTAGATATACCCATATCTGCTTAAGTCATCTGTGAAGGTGAGAAAATAACGATATCCGCCACGAGCCTCAATATTCATCGGACCACATACATCTGTATGTATGATTTCCAACAAATCTGTTGCTCTCTCCATAGTACCGGAGAACGGTGTTTTAGTCATCTTGCCCAAGAGGCACGGTTCGCAAGTACCAAGTGATTCATAATCAAGTGTTTCCAAAAGTCCATCAGTATGGAGTTTCTTCATGCGCTTTATACCGATATGACCTAAATGGCAGTGCCACAAATAAGTTGCACTATCATTATCAACTCTGCATCTTTTGGCTTCAACATTATGAATATGTGTGTTACTACTATCGAGATTCATCAAAAATAGACCACTCTTCAAAGGTGCATGACCATAAAAGATATTACTCATATAAATAGAACAACCATTATTCTCTGATTTAAATGAATAACCGTCTCGCATCAAACAAGATCTAGATATAATGTTCATGCTCAACGCTGGCACCAAATAACAATTATTTAGGTCTAATACTAATCCCGAAGGTAGATGTAGAGGTAGCGTGCCGACCGCGATCACATCGACTTTGGAACTGTTTCCCACGCGCATCGTCACCTCGTCCTTTGCCAGTGTTCGCTTAATCCGTAGTCCCTGTTTTGAGTTGCAAATATTAGCAACAGAACCAGTATCAAATACCCAGGTGCTACTGCGAGCTCTAGTAAGGTACACATCAATAACATGTATATCACATATACCTTTGTTCACCTTGCCATCCTTCTTATCCGCCAAATACTTGGGGCAGTTCCGCTTCCAGTGACCAGTCTGCTTGCAGTAGAAGCACTCAGTTTCAGGCTTAGGTCCAGACTTGGGTTTCTTCTCTTGAGCAGCAACTTGCTTATTGTTCTTCTTGAAGTTCCCCTTCTTCTTCCCTTTGCCCTTTTTCTTGAAACTAGTGGTCTTGTTGACCATCAACACTTGATGCTCCTTCTTGATTTCTACCTCCGCAGCTTTCAGCATTGCGAAGAGCTCGGGAATAGTCTTATTCATCCCTTGCATATTATAGTTCATCACGAAGCTCTTGTTGCTTGGTGGAAGTGATTGGAGAATTCTTTCAATGACGCTATCATCCGGAAGATTAACTCCCAGTTGAATCAAGTGATTACAATACCCAGACATCTTGAGTATATGCTCACTGACAGAACTGTTCTCCTCCATCTTGCAGCTATAGAACTTATTGGAGACTTCATATCTCTCAATCCGGGCATTTGCTTGAAATATTAACTTCAACTCCTGGAACATCTCATATGCCCCATGACGTTCAAAACGTCATTGAAGTCCCGGTTCTAAGCCGTAAAGCATGGCACATTGAACTATCGAGTAGTCATCAGCTTTGCTCTGCCAGATGTTCATAACATCTGGTGTTGCTCCAGCAGCAGGCCTGGAACCCAGCGGTGCTTCCAGGACGTAATTCTTCTGTGCAGCAATGAGGATAATCCTCAAGTTACGGACCCAGTCCGTGTAATTGCTACCATCATCTTTCAACTTTGGTTTCTCAAGGAACGCATTAAAAATCAACGGAACAACAGCACGGGCCATCTATCTACAATCAAACATACATAAGCAAGATACTATCAGGTACTAAGTTCATGATAAATTTAGGTTCAATTAATCATATTACTTAAAGAACTCCCACTTAGATAGATATCCCTCTAATCCTCTAAGTGATTACGTGATCCAAGTCAACTAAACCATGTCCGATCATCACGTGAGATGGAGTAGTTTCATTGGTGAACATCACTATGTTGATCATATCTACTATATGATTCACGCTCGACCTTTCGGTCTTCGTGTTCCGAGGCCATATCTATATATGCTTGGCTCGTCAAGTATAACCTGAGTATTCCGCGTGTGCAACTGTTTTGCACCCGTTGTATTTGAACGTAGAGCCTATCACACCCGATCATCACGTGGTGTCTCAGCACGAAGAACTTTCGCAACGGTGCATACTCAGGGAGAACACTTCTTGATAATTAGTGAGAGATCATCTTATAATGCTACCGTGCTACCGTCAAACAAAGCAAGATAAGATGCATAAAAGATAAACATCACATGCAATCAATATAAGTGATATGATATGGCCATCATCATCTTGTGCTTGTGATCTCCATCTACGAAGCACCTTCATGATCACCATCGTCGCGGGCGTGACACCTTGATCACCATCGTAGCATCGTTGTCGTCTTGCCAATCTTATGCTTCCACGACTATCGCTACCGCTTAGTGATAAAGTAAAGCATTACAGCACAATTGCATTGCATACAATAAAGCGACAACCATATGGCTCCTGCCAGTTGCCGATAACTCGGTTACAAAACATGATCATCTCATACAATAAAATCAGCATCATGTCTTGACATATCACATCACAACATGCCCTGCAAAAACAAGTTAGACGTCCTCTACTTTGTTGTTGCAAGTTTTACGTGGCTGCTACGGGCTAGCAAGAACCGTTCTTACCTACGCATCAAAACCACAACGATAGTTTGTCAAGTTGGTGCTGTTTTAACCTTCGCAAGGACCGGGCGTAGCCACACTCTTCAACTAAAGTTGGAGAAACTGACACCCGCCAGCCACCTGTGTGCAAAGCACGTCGGTAGAACCAGTCTCGCGTAAGCATACGCGTAATGTCGGTCCGGGCCGCTTCATCCAACAATACCGCCGAACCAAAGTATGACATGCTGGTAAGCAGTATGACTTATATCGCCCACAACTCACTTGTGTTCTACTCGTGCATATAACATCAACGCATAAAACTAGGCTCGGATGCCACTGTTGGGGAACGTAGTAATTTCAAAAAATTCCTACGCACACGCAAGATCATGGTGATGCATAGCAACGAGAGGGGAGAGTGTTGTCTACGTACCCTCGTAGACCGAAGCGGAAGCGTTAGCACAACGCGGTTGATGTAGTCGTACGTCTTCACGGCCCGACCGATCAAGCACCGAAACTACGGCACCTCCGAGTTCTAGCACACGTTCAGCTCGATGACGATCCCCGGACTCCGATCCAGCAGAATGTCGGGGAAGAGTTCCGTCAGCACGACGGCGTGGTGACGATCTTGATGTTCTACCGTCGCAGGGCTTCGCCTAAGCACCGCTACAATATTATCGAGGATTATGGTGGAGGAGGGCACCGCACACGGCTAATAGATCTCAAGGATCAATTGTTGTGTCTAGAGGTGCCCGGTGCCCCCTGCCCCCGTATATAAAGGAGCAAGGGGGAGGGGCGGCCGGCCAGGAGGAGGCGTGCCAGGGAGGAGTCCTACTCCTACCGGGAGTAGGACTCCCACCTTTCCTTGTCCAACTAGGAGAGGGGGAAGGAAGGGAGAGAGGAGAGAAAGGAAAGGGGGTGCCGCCCCTCCCTCCTTGTCCAATTCGGACTAGAGGGGGAGGGGGCGCGTAGCCTGCCCTGGCCGCCCCTCCTCTGCTCCACTTTGGGCCCATGAGGCCCATTAACCCCCGGTACTCCGTTTCATATCCGATAACTCTCGGAACCATTCCTGTGTTTGAATATAGTCGTCCAATATATCAATCTTTATGTCTCGACTAATTCGAGACTCCTCGTTATGTCCGTGATCACATCCGGGACTCCGAACAACCTTCGGTACATCAAAATATATAAACTCATAATGAAACTGTCATCGTAACGTTAAGCGTGCAGACCCTACAGGTTCGAGAACAATGTAGACATGACCGAGACACGTCTCTGGTCAATAACCAATAGCGGAACCTGGATGCTCATATTGGCTCCTACATATTCTATGAAGATCTTTTATCGGTCAGACCGCATAACAACATATGTTGTTCCCTTTGTCATTGGTATGTTACTTGCCCGAGTTTCGATCGTCGGTATCTCAATACCTAGTTCAATATCGTTACCGGCAAGTCTCTTTACTCGTTCCGTAATACATCATCCCGTAACTAACTCATTAGTTGCAATGCTTGCAAGGCTTATAGTGATGTTCATTACCGAGTGGGCCCAGAGATACCTCTCCGACAATCGGAGTGACAAATCCTAATCTCGAAATACGCCAACCCAAAAAGTACCTTTGGAGACACCTATAGAGCACCTTTATAATCACCCAGTTACGTTGTGACGTTTGGTGGCACACAAAGTGTTACTCCGGTAAACGGGAGTTGCATAATCTCATAGTCATAGGAACATGTATAAGTCATGAAGAAAGCAATAGCAACAAACTAAACGATCAAGTGCTAAGCTAACGGAATGGGTCAAGTCAATCACATCATTCTCCTAATGATGTGATCCTGTTAATCAAATGACAACTCATGTCTATGGTTAGGAAACTTAACCATCTTTGATCAACGAGCTAGTCAAGTAGAGGCATACTAGTGACACTTTGTTTGTCTATGTATTCACACATGTATTATGTTTCCGGTTAATACAATTCTAGCATGAATAATAAACATTTATCATGAAATAAGGAAATAAATATTAACTTTATTATTGCCTCTAGGGCATATTTACTTCACCTTCGTCTTGAGCAGATCCACGGGTTCATTATCCTCCACATCGCCTCAACGAATCTCCGATGGATTTATGTGTCTTGCTAGCCCCGCAACAAGACATCAATTTGGAAGAGATCACTCCAGCTGTTCCACGTTATGGTCATTGAGAATGCGCCTTTCCTTGAGAGATTGCTTGTATCGGATCTAGAAGGTCCAACAAAAATCAAGGTCATTGACGCGCCGAAATTGACAGTGTTGGTGCACTCGTCAGCCAAATTATCCGAACTCCTTATTGGATCCTTAATCGTTCAGGTATAGCACTCATCTTCTTCTCCGTCTTCTTGAAATTCACATTTTTAAATTTCTTCTTGATGTATTTACGACCGTCTTCTAAAAAATGATTCCCACAAGCTTGACCCAGTCTATGCGCACAGTGAAGATCTTGGCAATAAAATCTATCGGCCCCAATCTGGATCAAGTTGTTGGATTCCTTACATGCTTTCCATGCACGGAGAAGCTACTCATCAAGGTGAAACTTCTTTCCTATTAGTAAACGGTAATCACAATGTAGCTCAATTTTTTTGTAATTTTCCCAAATTATGATGACAAGTGTAGTGTTCAAAACTGCATCTACGCATTGCACCAAAAGAAACGTTTTTAGTATTTTTTTCTCACGTGATCACCTGCATTTTTTTTGTTGTACTACTATAGTAGCCTAGGCTAGTCATACTGGAAAGTAACTTAGACTACTCCAGTAACTCTATGGTTACCCTAAGAGCAAGTACTACCTCCGTCATGGTTTACTCTTCCTATTTTGTAGTATCAAAATTTGACCATAGATTTAACTCACAAAATGTTAATGCATGTCACTAAGAACTATACCGTTGGATTCGTATTTGAACATAATTTCAAATGGTGTAATTTTTAGTGACATGCATTGGCATTTTCTTTCGTAAATCTATGGTCAAAATATTATACTAAATAAGAGGTAGTACAAAAGTGGGCTATAACGTCCCTCCACTATGTAGGCCAAAACACGTGCCAAATTCACTTGTGATGCATTTGGCATCTATGCCCCTCCATTGCTCACCTGGTGCGCCAATCTGGATCACCTACTTTGCTCCGGTGCCAAATTAACTCACGCAATGAAAAAACACTTGTGTGGGAGAGAGAGAGAGGACTGCGGCAATAAAAACACTTGTTTGGGAGAGTGAGAGGTTGGTGTAGTTGGTTTGATTGATTTGTTTATACATGTGGGTCCATGTGCACAGCGGTGCCAACTCTCTCACATCGCGAGAGCGGTGCCAAAATCTTTTGATTTGACATTGATGCGTATTATATGGCATACTTTTGCGAAATATGGCATCGGCCACATAGTGGAAGGCAACAAATGCCCAAGCTCTTCACGTACTCCTAGGTAAATGAGAGGAAAGAGAAAGAGAGAGAGAGAGAGAGAGAGAATATCACTAGCCAGCCAACCCTATCGTATGAGCGAATGATATTGGTACCTCTTGATGACGCGGCAATCTTATACAGCCAGCTGCTCTAATATGTTCTCTTCTTTTGCAGATAAAAAAGACCCAAAAGTGAAAAATGTGCTGCACTATAACAATCTCATCGAATTCCTTGATCTTCATCTTACAGAAATTGATTTGATCGACTACCGAGGCAGCACATCAGCGATTAAATTGGCCAGGTTCTTTGTTCTGGAGGCAAGTGTGCTCAAGGTAATGAGGTTTGGCATTCTCTGACTCAACAATGAATGGCGTGTTGATCACCGCAAGCGTCTAAGCCTAAATGACAAAGTATCCGCAGAAGTTGAATTTATTTTTGAAACATCAAGTGGCCAAAGACTCGAAAACTTATTTGCCCATTAGTGACTTGTCAGGGCGGTGGATTTTAGTTTGTATGATAATGCTGCATCAACCTAAAGTAACGAAAGTTCTTACGTAAACTTCCTAGTAATTCCCTCTTCATAGGTGCAGCATTACTCCTAACATTTGTAATATCAGTTTGAAACTTGTAATATTGTCGTGTCCTATTCCTGCGTTTTAAAAATCCCGCGAATCAAACAGGTCCTGAGTTGGTGATGATGTTGTGCCTGCCATCTTTCACCAATAGCCGTCGGATCTAGATCTGACGCATACAAACCAAACTTCTCTAGTTTTGCAAAAAGATGCCCGCACTTGTTTCCTATTTACAAACAACTCCTTGTCTCTCACAATCAGCCTTATCTCCTCCCCACCACATCCATAAGGCCATCAAAAAATCTGGCGCGATGGCCGCTGCCGGCGCCACCCCCCAATCTTGGTGTTCCGTGCAATGCACGGGCATCTACGCACGGGAGATTATGTCAAACATGGCTATTTGTAAGCAGGCTAGGTCTAGAGCCATGATGATAGTGACTGCAGACGGTGAGGCTGACTATGGTATGCCGAACACGGCGCCTATACTCAGGTGTAATCTCGGCGTAGGGTCTTGTCACTTCACTGTGAGGAGCAACACATAATAATTTGACCAACGGGTAGTACAGTGCTACTACATTGGTAGTACTACTACTAGTACTAGCACCACCGTCTGGATTTAGTAGTACTACCATGTCCATCTGGATTTAGTATTTGACTAGCAATATCTAGTAATGCATGTCACAAAAAATGTACTACTCCCTCTGTAAATAAATACATGGTGTATTGTTTTATTCCTATCGGTGAGATAACTTAATGTCTTTTTGCTACTTAATAGTATTACATGCAATGAACTAACCACCGCATGTGATGTTTGGTAGTCTCAAGTCTTTGAAAGCATGCACGGCCCACATCTCTCATTGGTTGATATGTCACGAAATAAGAAATGAGGAGGGAGTTAATGTACCGTGCCTAAGTGTTTTGGGATTATTTAGTTTTCGTAAGGTGACTTACACAACATTTTTGGTTACATACATTAACATTTTATTAGTTAAATCAAAGGTCAAAACTTGGCACAAAATGCAAAGGGGACCAATAAACCAGTAAACATCAAAGTTCTCTCGTTTGGCCCCAACTAGAGGTCCGGTGAGATGACTACTGCACCGGCAAGGAGGGGGACGCAGCTTCATTGACTTACTGCACCTGCCTTTGGGTGTATGACACGTGGGCCCAATGGGTGGATGGCCAACCTGTCATACATCCAAAGGCAGGTGCAATAGAGGGGCGAGGAGTAAATGGCCAACACGCACATGAATTCAACGCAGTCTGGACTTCTCATATAAAGGCTCCCGCCAGTCCAATCTATGAAATCCTACGCACCTATGCACCCAAGGGCAAGAGTGATCACTCCAATCACAAGATCAGTTAACTAGAAGCTAGACCCATGGAGGCGGTGAGCGCGAGCATCAGCCGGCTGTGCCAGATGGTCCACGACGCCGGCCTGCGGCCCAGCACCGAGGAACGTCTCCAGGAAGTGCTTGAGCACACTAGGGCGAGGGGCCGCTTGGACAACAGCTTCGTCTCCTTGTTCGACGAGGTCCTCGTCGGCTTCCTCGACAAGTTCACCGTCGTCAAGCTCGCGGACGACCTTGACGTACGCCTCCAGCCCACGCGCCCAGGCTCTGCGATGCCTGCCTGTAACGCCCTCGATGCGGCTATATCTCCCACGTGTCGAAGCACGACTTAGAGGCATAACCGCATTGAAAGCAATGTCGCAAGTGAGGTAATCTTCACACAACCCATGTAATACATAAGGGAAAGAGATACATAGTTGGCTTACAATCGCCACTTCACACAATTACACGAATAAATCATTACATCATCCAGATACAATCAAGGTCCGACTACGGAACCAAAATAAAAGAAGAACCCCAAATGCGACAAGGTCCCCCGATCGACCCCAACTGGGCTCCACTACTGATCAACTGGAAACGGAACAACACAAAGGACAAGATCTTCATCGATCTCATCCTGAGCTTGGTTGCGTCATCTGCACGGACTCATCGGCACCTGCAAGCTGGTTTTGGAAGTATCTGTGAGTCACGGGGACTCAGCAATCTCACACCCTCGCGATCAAGACTATTTAAGCTTATGGGTAAGGTAAAAGGTATGAGGTGGAGCTGCAGCAAGCGACTAGCATATATGGTGGCTAGCATACGTAAAAGAGAGCGAGAAGAGAAGGCAAAGCACGATTGATAAACTATGATCAAGAAGTGATCCTAGAACAACCTACGTCAAACATAACTCCAACACCGTGTTCGCTTTCCGGACTCCGCCGGAAAGAGACCATCACGGTTACACACGCAGTTGACTCATTTTAATTAAGTTAAGGTTCAAGTTATCTACAACCGGACATTAACAAATTCCCATCTACCCATAACCGCGGGCACGGCTTTCGAAAGTTCAAATCCCTGCAGGGGTGTCCCAACTTAGCCCATGACAAGCTCTCACGGTCAACGAAGGAATATACCTCCTCCCGAGACGTTCCGATCAGACTCGGTACCTCAGTTCTTCAAGACATTTCGACAATGGTAAAACAAAACCAGCAACACCGCCCGAATGTGCCGACAAATCCCGATAGGAGCTGCACATATCTCATTCTCAGGGCACACTCAGATGAGCTCTCCATACAACTAGAACCAAACCTCGAGTTTCCCCGAGGGGGCGCTGCACAGGACTCTAGTTTGGACCAACACTCAGAGGAGCACTGGCCCGGGGGGGTAAAATAATGATGACCCTCAGGAGCGCGACTCCCAAGGGAAAAGAAAAGGCTAGGTGGCAAATGGTAAAACCAATGTTGGGCATTGCTGGAGGAGTTTTATTCAAGGTGAACTGTCAAGGGGTTCCCATTATAGCCCAACCGCGTAAGGGACGCAAAATCCGGGAACATAACACCGATATGACGGAAACTAGGGCGACAAGAGTGGAACAAAACACCAGGCATAAGGCCGAGCCTTCCACCCTTTACCAAGTATATAGATGCATTAATTACATAAGATATATTTTGATATCCCAACAGGTAAACATGTTCCAACAAGGAACAACATCTCCATGTTCCAACAAGGAACAGACTTCAATCTTCACCTGCAACTAACAACGCTATAAGAGGGGCTGAGCAAAGCGGTAACATAGCCAAACAACGGTTTGCTAGGACAAGGTGGGTTAGAGGCTTGGTTCAACAATATAGGAGGCATGATAATCAAGTGGTAGGTATCGCAGCATAGGCATAGCAAAAGAGCGAGCATCTAGCAAGCAAAGATAGAAGTGATTTCGAGGGTATGGTCATCTTGCCTGAAATCCCGCAAGGAAGAAGAACGAGTCCATGAAGAAGACAAACGGACGTAGTCAAACAGGTCCTCACAAACGCGGCGTTATCGGAACCAACCCGAAGAAGCAACACCGGAAAGAAGCAAACAACATAGTAAACAACCATCACATAATCATGGCATGATGCGCAAACAAGTATGATGCATGTTCGGTTTAATGATACATGGCATGGCAAAGTGCACAAACAACACTACAAGTTAAGTGGAGCTCAATATGCAACGGGTTGCATATTGACGGAACACCACATCAATTATCTAGTTCTCTCTCGTTTATGTACCCAACAAGATTAAATGTTGTTAGCATGGCAAGAGGTGAAACAAGATGAAACTATCTAATCTAGGCAAGTTTAAATGAGGCCGGAACAACAAAACAACAAGTCCGGAAAATCCTCATATGCATATATTAGGTTTGGTACTGGTCTGCCCTAAACCATATTTTATAGTTGTTAAACATGCAAAGTTATGCCACCATGTTAAACTAGGCAAAATTCTACCCCATTTACATATAAAGTTTATTTAAAACCGAGCTACGGTTATTTAGTTATGATTTAAGGTATTTTAGCATGGCATAGGAGCAAATTATATGTAAACAACATTTTAAACATTTTAAACATGGATGACAGTGGCATATTATGAAACTAGACAAAATGCTAAACACTTTAAATATTAAGTTTGTTTAATTCCGATGCATGGTTGTGAAGTTATTATATGCATGAAGTGCAAGGGTTTTTCTGCAAATCTGCAGTCTCAGGATAATATGGAAAATCGTTGGACTAAAAAAAGATACCACGGGCCAAAACTGGCAGGCCCAGAAGTGCACAGGAAAGGGGGCGCTGGAGGGGCTGCTCACTTTGGCCATGGGCCTGGCCTAGTAGAAGGAGAGGCCTGGCAGGCCGCGAAGGGGCGCGCTGGGCCTGGAGGCACGGCCCATGGTGCGTAGGAGGCAGGCCAGGGGCGTGCAGCTGGGCCTTGGGGTCGCGGACAACGTGCGGCTGGACTGGGCGAGCTCCTCTCGCTCGATCCGGACAGAGGGGATGAACTGAAGCGGGCGCGGTCCTCTGATCTACAGGGAGCAGAGCAACGACGTGGTTGGAAGCAGAAGTTCGGCGCGAGGCGAAAGAGGAATACGGCGGCGCAGGGCAAGGGACTTGGCACGGTCGAGGACGCACAGGAACCAGCCGGATCCGAGGCTCGGTGGCGATGGAGCTCCGTTTTGAGGGCAGTCCGCGGCAAATCGGCGTGCAAACGAGGCGGCCATGGTGGGGCATGCTCCTGTCATCCTGAAGAAAAAGACAGAGGCCGTGAGGTGAGGGAGAGAGAAGAAACAGGGGAAGGATAGAGGCGACGGGGAGCTGCATCAACAGGGGGCAGGAGGCTTCGGGCGCCGGGCATCCACGAGCTCGGGTGCTGCTCAACGGCAGGAGGACGGAGACGATGGAGCAAGGCGTCGATGGAACGAGTGCTGGGGAGGCGCTGGATCGAGCGAGGTGGAGGGCGAGGGCTGGTTGGACCGGCGCTGAGAACGAGGTGGAGTTGCGGTTGCTGCGGGAGGAGATCCCGATGTGGATTTGGAAAGCGGCGGCGGGCGACGGGGCACATCTCCTAGATTTTAGGGTTGGGCCTATACATATATAGCAAAAGGGTTTTCGGATAGGGGCATTTGGTCCCTCCGATCTTAATCGGACGATCTCGGATAAATAGGTTAGGGAGCCCAATTAACAAAACGGAGATGTTTTGTAGACGTTTGGGGATGATCCGGACACAACGGTAACGACTGTCCGGGTCAGGTCCGGGACAGTTTCGGACACGCGCGAGGGGTCGATGCACTGTGCAAAGAGGGGGTAGGCTGGGCCTAGGTTGTGTAGGAGAGGTCTTTAGCAGAGCAGAGAGAGACGGAAATGCAGCCCGACAAGGTTTTCGGAGACCGAAAATGTCCGACGTGTGCCCGGCTATAATGCCGTTATAGTTTAACGGTTGAGCTATCAAACGAACTCCGAATGCGATGAAACTTGACAGGCGGTCTATCTACACTATAATAAGACCACACATCAACTCTCATCCCATTCCGAGAACATTTTTCTGGCCACTTATAAAATACTATTTCGGACATGCCGCGGGCGCGTGCAAGTGTGGTTGGGCTCAGAACGGACAACGGAGAGAACTCGGAGAACCCGGACAAATGCAAGTTCTGAAAAAAACATGATGATGCTATGCAAATGATGACATGATGAAATGCAACACGCAAGCAAATGACATGGCAATGCAGCGACTAACTGGAAGACACCTGGCACATCGGTCTCGGGGCGTTACACTGCCACCCTCAATGGCCTCTATGGTGACAACCTCTTCGACGCACTGGTGGCCCTGCGACTTCCCCTGTCGTGCCGGAGAATGTCCACCTCGAGGTCGCGCTCGCCGTGCAGCACCTGGCGCAGCAAGACACCATCGACATAATCACCCACGTCTACGCACAAATCGTCCACAAGGACTAGTACATGCAAGAGGAGGACGATAGGACGCTGGCCTTCTTGGACCGTAGGGCAACCTTGGACGGCATTGTTCAGAAGCATGTTGAGCTTGCCGCCAACGCCGCTACTCCTCACACGTCGGTTGGTGACCTGGTGCACTAGGGCGTGAGGATGTCGTTGATGGATCTGTATGCATCTTTATCTTTCCGTCAAATCCATGTAGTAGTATATGGTACTACTAGTAATTATCTTACCTTCTGCATCAACTTCATAATTTTCGTACATACTCCATGCATGAACCGCGCCAGAACCAAACTTCTCATTACTCTAGGGAAAATCGTTATTTCTATCTATCGGTCGCGCCATGGAGCAGAACCAATTTTACAAGTTACAAGTTCAAAAGGAAAAGCCTGTCGTGTTCGCTTCGCACCCCCACATAGTTGGTCCGGCATGCCGCTCAAGGGGGAATGCGTGCTATGTTGCATTTTCACTTACAAGTGGGACCGCAGTTGAGCAAACTGACTATCGGCAAACCCCCACCCCGCCCACCGTGCGATGGCTGAGAAAACAGGAGGGAGAAGAGATGGTTGTAGCATGGACTCAAAGAAAATTGGTGTCGGATGGGACTCGTGTGGGTGGCGTATGCTGTACTGCTAGACATGAATGCTAGTTATGGCACATGCCAGCCCACTATATCGAGGTGCTGGTTACGGAGAAGAAATTTCCTGGAGTCCGTGCTCAGCTCTCCTTTATCTCTCCTCTTAGCCAGCCAGCAGACGCGCGGAGCCCATCGTCTGTTTGCTCATATGCGGTCCCACATGTCAGTGAAAACGCAAGAGGACCCACTAAACCTGCACATCTTTCACCTCGACATGCTGGTGATGAAAAACAAATCCAATAAAGATCTTCGGTGGCCTCTTTTGGAGTTACTCAAGAGTAGTAAGATTCTATTTACAGTTTAACCCAAGATGCACATCACGTGGCTTCAACTACCACTTTATTTTCTTGCATGACACGACCTGGATGCTGGATGTCCCACGTGTCGGCAAAAGGAGGAAGAACTCGACCAAATCTTCGGTTGTGCTCTCGGATTAGACTAGTTGTGCTAACTTAAAATTTTATTGTGTAGAATGGATGCAAGTTTTGGTATTGGGAATAAGAGTACAACGATATATTGATAGAACACAATTTAGTAGATGTTCTAGCACTTTTAGCTAGCATAGAGGCCAGAGATGAGACTAGTGCACTTGTTGATAGAATAGAGGCTAGACACGTCTACTTCTTTACACTCGAAGAAGAAAGAAGCACGCAAGATCGAGCCTCCGCAGATCAACAATGAATGCATCAAGAAGGCACTAATCCAAATTACATTAGCAGTTATGGAAGTTGGATATCTTCTAAAATGTATTCTTGTGGTTCTTGTTTTCTTTGGTCTTGCTTTTCTAGTCAAAATTTTGGTGATGTATTTCCATGTACCAAAAAATCAATGATGAAAAAAGATATGTGTTTGCAAAGAAAAATGTACATGGTCGGGATGCGTCCGCGCGTTCGGCGCACGGCCACCGCATCCGAGAAATGGCCAGGACACGACCCCATTGCCCTACCCAAACAGACATAATCCAGGCAAAACGGAGGTCTGTTTGGGGTCGTGCGTTGGAGTTGGCCTTACAAGTGAGACCGCAGTTGAGGAAACTGACTATCGGCAAACCCCCACCTCGCCCGCCGTGTGATGGCTGAGTTAGAGAAACAACGAGGTTGAAGAGATTGCTGTAGCATGGACTCCAAGAAATATGGTGTCAGATGGAAGTCATGCTGGTGGCGTGTGCCGTACTCCTGGACGTGAATGCTTGTTCTGGCCCATGCCACCCTACTACTCCTACTACTTATAGTAGTAGTATCGATGATTCGAGGTGCTGGTTACGTACAGCGAACACATTAACATATGGCCCACCTCACACTATGACCAAATTTCCTGGAGTCTGTGCTAGGTTAAAAAGTGTTCTTTGTGAGGATGGGTGGCTGGTCTCAAGTTTAAAACTTGTTGTATTACGTACGTAGACGTAGAGATAGTGCAGCATGTGAAGCTAGTACAAATAGTATACTATTGTTGATTGGCCACATCCGATAACCTGTTGCAATGCACGTACAATTATGTATTCGGAAAATATTTTTTGTCTCGTCAAAGAACCCACTCAGAGAAGCGACTCGAAAGCCATTCATAAATTTAGTAAGTTTATCACAGGCATATCATTTTATTACATACAACAGGTCATCAACCCACAACGACAATGAGGATACATTATAAATACTAAAGTTTTCATCACACAACAAATAACAAGCAATGAAATGAACTTCAACTCAACCAATCCTCGGCGTTGGAAACGCTTTCTTTGAACCACAAGAGATTCTCTGGGAAGGGCCAGCTACTGTCAATCTCGAGACCAACGCAGGACTGATCATCCAGGCTGAAGCGGCCTACTATATCACGACCAGCGTAGGGAACCACCGCAATGTCCGACGTATAGGTACAGTTACTTCTCATAAATGGTAGTAACATTGTGTCAATAGCAGTTGGATTGCCTTTCACCATCATTGGATAGTTTTGTCCAAGAAAGAGCGAGTTTTCTCCAAGGCTATCAATACTGTACCAAGGAGAAGGTGTTGGCGCTAGCACACTAGTATCCATCCCGAATACCATGCAACGGGTGTTGGAATAGGTCCGGAGAGTGCGACCATGGGAGACAACACCTGCTCCCTCAGTAGTAACATCAGCAGTGGGCTGTATACAGACAAGAAGGGGTGATCCATCGGAATTAGTTGCCAGCCGCCAGTGAGCATATGGGCCCTGCTCGTCCTCATGCTCGTGATCATCACCATCGTCATCTCCCCCTTGGTTATAAAAAATTTCAAGTATAGGTGGTGGAATGTTCACGGGACCTTGGAAACACAAGAAGAAGGTTAATTAGTAGAGAAGGGAAACTTGCTAACTCGCATGCATGTGGATGAAACAATTATAATTACGGTGGAAGACAAACGTACCGAAACTACGAGGATACCATGCAAAAACAGTGTCACGAGTGGTGGCAGCAAACACAAGACCCTCGTATTGAATTGCATCACAGTACACATCCGTGTATAGAAACTGATTTTTGAGCAATATTCATCTAGTCGAACCACGAAGGATGGCAACAAGCTTGTCGAAGATAGCAACAACTTCATAGTTCTTGTAATTCCAAGAGCGGTTGGGAACTCGACAATTGCTATCTTCCGTAGACGACAGTCACCATGATCGTATTTGAACGTACGTAGATCATCTGTGTGCTCAACCTCAGGGCGCTATGAGATTTTTGGAAGTGGAACCCGCTGACGAGTGTACACATTCACAAGTTCCCACTCGCAATTGTACCCAATATAAACAACCCAATCTCCATTTGCGCCATCCCAGGCCTTACCCTGAAGCGATGGCATCTTGACATCACACATATTGTTATCAAGCGGCATCAACTTGCACAAGGCGAGGCCGCCATCGTCCGCGCCCATGCGAACAGGCTTATAGCGAAGAAGGTAAGGGAGATCAAACTGCTCATGGACCCTTGGGTTCCTTGTAATGATGTTATTAGTCGAGTCGAGAATGGTCTTGAACGAACCTGCCATGCTAGCCGAGGTGATGACGTCGCACCGATCAATGAGTCCCCCCACCACGTCATCTTTCAGATCGGGGCAAGAATAACGGGGTCGTTTCTGGCTTGTTCCCTCCATGTAGAAGACGATCAAAAATGGTAGAAGGAAGGGTGAAGGAAAATGGAGGAGGGAGGAAGAGCGTGCGACAACAGTTCCAAATCGAGAGGGAAAGGCAAAGAGTCGGTGGACGATTGCCAGTTTGCCATGGTACACGAAGAGGCGCCCTGGCCTACACGTCCTTTCGGAAATTGTACAAAAGGACTTGCCATCGTCTCACTGACATGTTGGAACGGGACCACATGTCAACGAAACATGGTGTGTAATTTCTCGTGCAAAATGCGATCTGGCCGCGTTGGCCTGAGGTGCCGCATTAGTTATCGACCTTTATTTTTTTAATGGCGTGCCGTTCAGTTTTGAAGCACGACTAACTGGTACTCAGAGAAAATATAAACTACTCTACCACTACACCACCTCTAGTACTAGTAGTATGAAAAAGATATATAGGCTGGAGCTTTAGAGCTTTCTTGCTAAGGGCTGCCCACTTGCTTCTTACACTATCACCCTCTCTCCAGATCTAAAAAAGACGACCTCTCTCTCTCTCCTCACCGGTGGTCACAGATCCGCCGGGGAAGAAAAGGACATGCAACGTTGAAACACTCGTCGTCGGCGTGCGAGGTCACGTACTGACGACAAGGCCGTCCTCTCAGACCTAGCGCCCACGCGGGATGGCCTCCGTCCCCAAGCTCGTTGCCATAGTGCGTGCGGAGGACGATGACCATGAGCGAAGCCACTTCCCGCCGACCCTCAGGTATGCTACCTCTTTTCGAACCATACCCTTGTTCTATTGCCCCATCTGCCACGTCGCTGCATGTGGATATTTTTCCACTCCGCCATCTTCCCAATTTCCTATCCTCTGCTCTGCTGGTCACGTAGACGAAAACCTTAATTTGCACTATTAAAGGAAACCCTACTTCATGCAGACTAATCCATGTCAGGGTTGAATAAGGAAAGAAAGGGAGACTGTACTATCCAAGAGAGTAGGCATCGAACCCGCATCTATATTTAAAAGGGGAAAATCAGTAGCTAAGGAACGAGTCTCATGTCTCTTGGTTGAAGAAGGGTATAAAGGCATAACAATGCAATAGAGAATGACTAGGTCGATCTGTTTGTTGTCCTCACATAGGAAAAAGGTGGCTAAAGAGAACAAAAATGGGACGTAATCCACATATGATGGCTGGATATTTGTTGCTATGGGCAACCATACCTCCCTCACCACTTTATGTGTCCGTGGAGGTACATCGTACTGGTGCGCCCACTGTTCGAATGGGTCTCCCATGCTCTTATTGCCACTTTTTTGCTGTTAGTATAACACCAGCGGTAAAGTCAACCAATGCTATTGCTAAAGTGAAGCCACATTGAAAGAACATGCGGTGCCCCCATGTTTGGTTTTGATAATTGATGACAATCTCTATGGACTAATGGTTGCCTTGAGTTATATTTGAAGGTTTTGTCCATAGGATTTTCTTGGAGTACATGTGTTGGTTTCAAGGAGAGTTTGTGTCGACCAAGGTGCTATTCAAGGAATTATCCAAAGATTGGTCATTTGAGAGTTGAGCTTATTGCAAGCATGTCTTGAAGAAGAAGAAGATTGTTTGATCATTCATGTTTACCTTCAAGACATCATCCAAATGAAGAGAGTTGGAAAGAATCAAGGTTGATCAATACTAAGTCAAGAGTGAATCAAGTTGATTAACACATAAAGTGTACACGATGTACAGAGGGATCAAGTGATCCCATGGTATGGTAAGCATTGTCCATTACGCTTTGTGTACTAACCCATGGCCTTCGTGGGAGTTCTTTGTGGGGTTAGGTTGCGGTGTGCAAACTAAAGTGAAGCATCACGAAGAGATCAAATGCTTGGAGCTTGCAGTCCATTGTGGTGACAATGGACTTGTGAAGATGTGCGGAAGAGTGGCTCACCCATAGTGGAGTGTGGGGGAGCAATCAACTAGTCTTCATCGAGCCAACACAATCAAGAAAGGTGGTCCAACTTGAGGGAGTCAAGATCGTCATCATCTAGCTCAAGTGGACCATGTGCAAGGCAAAGGTTTGCCCTTGATAGGTTTTCTATTTTACCGGTCTCATGATGGTAGTTGGGAGACCGGGTAATAGGATTGATTGCCGTACTATCAAGGGGGGCTCTCGATGAGTAGCTTGATCGTATCATTCGTAGAGAGCTCAAACCATTGCATCCTTGCATCATCTTTCTTGGTTCTTGTTTGGTTCTCTTTGTGAGTCTTAGAGCTTATGGTCATCTTGATTACAAGCTTGAGTTCATCAAAAACGGAGTTCGCATGCATCTTCTATGATGTTTTCGGTGTTGGAGGTTTTACCGGTCTTTTCCAAGGAAGAGTTCTCACCATTTTCTTATGGGCCTTTTCTCATTTGCTTATTATTGATATTTCTTTCAAGATTGTGTTAGCCCTTGTTGCTAGCTTTCCAACAAACTTGGTTTCATCGAATTCGGAGTCCGTTTGCAAAAGTTGTGGCAGTTTTGGTGTTCTGAAAAGGCTGCAGCGGTACTACCGCGAATTGGAGCGGATGTAATTTTTTACTACCGCTCCAGAGCGGTACTATCGCGGCTCCTACAGTGGTAGTACCGCTCCGGACCAAAAACTCGTCCCAAGTCCTGTGGTGGTAGGCCCGGAAGTATTTTTTTTGTACCGCTCGCAAGTAGTAGTACCGCTACCATTTGCGGTAGTACCGTGAGGTCGAGCGGTAGTACCGTGAGGTCGAGCGGTAGTACCGTGAGGATGAGCGGTAGTACCACTCCAGCGGTTCTACTGGCCTTTTGCCTCCTCGCTGTTGTTTTTCAAAGGGGTACTTTCGCCCTAGCAGTAGTACCGCTCCTTGGAGCGGTAGTACCGCTCTATGCGGGCTGTGAGCATAACGGTTGGATTTTTCCCCACCTATAAAAGGGGGTCTTCTTCCCCAATGAACCTTATCCTTTAGCTCGTGTTCTTCCCCCATTGTTGACCTTCTTCGAGCTTGCTAACTCTCAATCCCTCCATGGATTCTTGCTAGTTTTTGAGGGAAAAGAGAGAGGAGATCTAGATCCACATTTCCACCAATCACTTTCTCCTCTATGTGAGGGGAACCCCTTGGATCTAGATCTTGGAGTTCTTGGTGTTCTCCTTCTTGTTCTTCCTCTCATTTTCCTCCCTAGCATTAGTTGCTTCGGTGGGATTTGAGAGAGAAGGACTTGGGCACTCCGTGTGCCCTTGCCATTGCATTTGGTGCATCAGTTTGAGTTCTCCACGGTGATACGTGGAAGTGAATTTTGAGAAGCTTATTACTCTTGGGTGTTTGGACACCCTATAGCTTGTTCCTCTTGGGTGCCTTGGCGCCCTAGACGGTTGGTGTTGTTCGGAGCTCAATCATTGTGGTGTAAAGCTCCGGGCAACGCGTCCGGGGTCCTCCAATTAGGTTTGTGGAGATCGCCCCGAGCAATTTGACGGTTTTGGTGACCGCCCAAGGGTTGCAAAGTGTACGGGTTCGGTGACCGCCCCCAAAAGGGTTTGCCATTTGTACGGGTTCGGTGAGCGTCAAAGGGTCCCTTAGTGGAATCACGGCATCTTGCATTGTGCGAGGGGTGAGGAGATTACGGTGGCCCTAGTGGCTTCTTGGGGAGCATTGTGCCTCCACACCGCTCCAAACGGAGATTAGCATCCGCAAGGGTGTGAACTTCGGGATACATCGTCGTCTCCGTGTGCCTCGGTTATCTCTTACCCGAGCTCTTTACTTATGCACTTTACTTTGTGATAGCCATATTGTTTCTTGTCATATATCTTGCTATCACCTAGTAGTTTATCTTGCTTAGCATAAGTTGTTGGTGCACATAGGTGAGCCTAGTTGTTGTAGGTTTTGTGCTTGACAAATTAACCGCTAGGTTTATTCCGCATTTGTTCAAGCCTAAACCGTAATTATTTTAAAAGCGCCTATTCACCCCCCCTCTAGGCGACATCCACGATCTTTCAATTGGTATCAGAGCCTCGTCTCTCTTTATAGGGCTTAACCGCCTAGAGAGTAAGGATGTCGACTAGGGGTTTAGGATTCTCTGACACTCTTAGTTTCGATGGCACAAATTTTGATGTTTGGGTAATTCGCATGCTTAATCTCTTTAGGGTCATGGACCCAAATTTAGAGCGAATTGTAGATATGGGTTTTTCTCCTCCAAAGGATCCCCAAAGATTATCTTTAGAGGATGAGAAAAACTCTTATCTCAATGCTCAAGCTTCTAATGTGCTTTTCGATGCTTTGAGCAATGTAGTTATATTTCAACTCATGCCGTTCCGGGATGCTCATGAGTTGTGGACAAAGCTTCAAGATAAATATGGCGTGTCCAAGTTTTGTGGGGATGATTGTTCTCCCTCCACATCCGGCCGTATAGTCTTCTCAACTTCTTCTACTTCACCTACATGTGGTTTGCCACAAGGTAATGATATGGTGAGTAGTGTTGGTCATTGCAATGATGATAGTATGCTTATTGTGGATGATCCTTCATCACTATCTTATTGCAATGCTCCTTCTTTGGGCTTTAACACTTCGAGCACTCCAAATGTTTCACATGCTTGTGTTGATAGTCCTTGCATATCATGTAGAAATTGCTTGACTAAATCTCATGATGATATGCTTGCTATATCTTGTTGCCATGATAAAAATGCTTGTATTTCCTCGAGTTGTGTGCTAACAATGTAGAGGAAACCCAACACTCCATGGAACAAGATGTGGTTTTAAATGGTGCTTCAAGGGATCCTACATCATCATCTATTGCTTTTTGCCTTATGGCTAAGGCTTCAAAGGTATCTCCTACTTTGAAACCCAATATGTCTCTTGATGATGATGTTGATGCTAATGATGATGAGGATAATGATGAAGAGAATGATAATGTTGCCTCCTTAAAAATTAAGGGGGAAATGGTTTTTAAAGCTCTTCATAAAAATAAAATTGCTCGTTCCAACTTCATGGAAATCATGTCCATTGCCATTGAGGGCAAGAAGTATATTGATGAGTTGGAATCTCGTCTTGAGGAGCATGAGGTCACCATTGATAAAATGGAAGGTCATGAGCGTGATTACGCTAATGAGATTGCGGACCTCTCTCAAGCTCTTGAACTTGAACAAACCACCAAGGAATCTCTTGAGGAGACTTTTGCTCTAGAATTATCTAGAGTGAGGGAATCTCGTGATAGAGCTCTTGAGGTGGCCAATGATTTTGAAACTAAAAATGAGGAGCTTGAAGTTGCGCATGCTAAACTCCTTGAGGACTTTGAGCACCTCGAAAATGGCTCAAGGGTCATTAAGAGTGAGCTCATCAAACTCACCGAGTCTCATGCTCAACTTAAAGCTTCATATTCAAAAGAGCTTGCCAAGTTGTCTTCTCCTCTTGTTGCTAATGATGATGCTTGTGCTACTAACTCTATCTCTTGTGAAGCATCCATATTAAAGGAGAATGTTGAGCTAAGGGCTCAACTTGAGTTGCTATCTAGCAATTATGGGATGTTGGAAGAAAATCATGTAAAGCTCACAAGCTCTCATGATGATCTTCTAGTATCCCATAATGTGCTAAAGATTAGCTCATGAGGCCATGCTTGCTAAGGTAACATCTAGTGAGCCTCATGTGGATACTAGCACTACTTTTGGTCAAAATGCTATATTGCCTTGTGCTAGTCCTCGATTCATCCATGCATAACATTGGTACATCTTGTGATGAATTGCTTTCCTTGCCTTGTTGCTCTAACGATGAAGCTTATACTTCCTCTAGTACTTGTGTTGAGACTAACCATGTAGAGGAAATCAAAGAGCTCAAGGCCCAAGTCACTTCTTTGAAGAAAGACTTGGAAAAGAGTCATGAAGGGAAATTCACACTCAACAATATCTTGAGTGTGCAAAAATCCCCCAATGACAAAGGTGGACTTGGATTCAACTCCAACAAGAAGAAGAAGTCCAAGGTGAACAAAAAGAAGGGCCAAGAACAAGTCAAGAATTCGGCCAAGATTGTTTGCTTCAAGTGCAAAGTAGAAGGGCATCATGTTAGATCTTGCCCATTGAAGAAGAAGCCCATTAGTGACAAGCAACAAGGGAAGCGGCCACAAGTTCACTCTCATTCTCAACCTCAAGTTGAAGAAAGGCCTCTTCCCAAGAAAACTCAAGCTAATGCTTCTCAAGTTGAGAAATCAAGTGAGAAGAAAGTAAAGAGTAGACGTTGCTACCTATGTCGTGAAAAAGGTCACGTCGCTTCTTCATGCACAAATGGTACCTTATCCAACCCTATTCTAATTGATGATATCTATTCTCTTGGGAAGGATAAGGTTGGCAATGTGTTTGCCAAATTTGTTGGTGCTCAAAGTGGTGTCAAGAAAAGAACCATTTGGGTAGCCAAGCCTATTGTGACTAACCTCTTAGGACCCAACTTGGTTGGGGACCAACTAGCTCATACTTGATCAATAGGTGTTGTTGGAGGTCATTGGAGACTTGGCTACATTATGAAGAATTAAGGGGACTTCATCATTCTTATTGTCTCAAGCCAAGTCATTCGGGTTATCAAGTTTCTATCTTATATCCAATGTTCCTCCTTGCGGTAACTCGTGCTTAAATTGTTTACTTGAAAGTTACTTGCCCCTTGCATGTTGTGGTTTTTTACCTTGCATGTGCTTGTATATGTTGTGCTTCCAATTTGCTTATCTTGAGAAATCAAGTATGTGTATGTTGGTTTGCACATCATGTACGTGTGTGTTGTGTGTTGAGCCTTTTTGCATCTTGTTTATTTCTTAGTTGGCTCTTGTGAGAGATTAATGGAATATCCCATTATGGGGGAGTGACGGTGTCCTGGACTAGGGGGTACTCACCAAGTCGTCTCCCGATCTATTAGATTGGGCCGAGGCCCCCCATGGCCGTATACTCATGGGCCAGTTCGGACAGCTGCCGCATACAAGGAAGATTCCACAAAGACTTGGCGATCAAGACAAGGACTTCTCCCCACCGGTGTATTCGGCTAGGACTCTTGTTAACCTAGGCCTCTGGTGCATTATATAAACCAGGGCCAGGCTAGTCGATAGAATATACAACTCCATATACAACTCCATATACAACAATCATACCGTAGGCTAGCTTCTAGGGTTTAGCCTCCTTGATCTCGTGGTAGATCTACTCTTGTACTACCCATATCATCAATATTAATCAAGCAGGACGTAGGGTTTTACCTCCATCAAGAGGGCCCGAACCTGGGTAAAACATCGTGTTCCCTGCCTCCTGTTACCATCCGGCCTAGACGCACAGTTCGGGACCCCCTAGGCCGAGATCTGCCGGTTTTGACACCGACATTGGTGTTTTCATTGAGAGTTTCGCTGTGTGATCGACAAAAGGATCGATGGCTCGCCTGCAGATCAACTGCGACTTCGGCGTCTTCGTCACCAGTTCGACTGGTCACCTTGGTTCGACCAAGAATTGCGCCCCGTGTTCGGATCACCATGTTCGGACGAGGTCCTTCATCAAACATCAACTCTGATCTTTATCAAGATCACGGAGGAATCATCTATGGAGCTCGGGGGCTCAACGTCAACATTGCCCTCAAGCAACCGTGCTGTTTTTTTGGATAGCGAACTCGTATCTGCCGCCACCACCTCCTCGAGTATCGCTTTGACGATCTCCTTGGTGGAATTGTGCGGAATTGAGTCTATAACAACCCTGGAAAATTTCGTCGAGTTCCGATGGAGGAATCTCTGGCAATCCACGATATACCGGAGCCCTGTCAAATCTGGACGGGAATTTGGATGAGTTTAGGGTGTGGTGTCCAGCTTCTACCTCGGACGTCCTTTGGAAGATCCAACCGTTGATCGGCTGCGGAATTCCTATATCTACCACCTCTCAAACTTTCAGCTCGATCCGACTGTCCAAACTCCGGGAACCTTCCGATTAGCGCATCACTTTTCGGATCTGTTTTCTGCACGAAAACGAATCCGACCCGAGTTCATCTTTTTTATGAACGGGATTTCGGACATCCCTTTTGAAGGAAGTTTTGTATGGGGTATTGTGTTTTGTTCCCGAACACATCCCACTAACTTTAAGATCTTTTGAACATGATCTTCAACATCATGCTGGTGTCAAACCAGTCCGGCAATATTACTCCACGGCTGCCGACCTGCGCTAGACACGTCGTCACTTTAGCCGAGCTCAACTTCTTCGGATCATCATCTCGGCAAGCTGAACAAGAGTCCGGCATCGCAAAGGATAAATCATCATCAACATCGCCGCCCCACGGATTACACGGAGCGGGCATACCGGCATCGCCGCATGGTTGCTTCATCAAGCCGGCATCGACCACGTCATGACCTGCATCGACCATCGGCCCACTATTGCTGCTTCAAGCTGGTGTCCATCATGCCAACCTACTTCGACTCATCGGCTGACGTCGAGGCTTCGACATCTCGGCTGGACCGGGGGCTTCGCCATCTCTTCATCAACCTACTCCGGACGCTTCGGCGTCACTAGCCGACCAGCTCCGTCACGTTAGCTGGGCCGAGGGCTTTGCCTCGGCGAGTCAACCTTTACCAGCATTGTCATGCCATCATTTTATCGCCCATCAGGCAATGGGTGTGCGGAGCGAGTCCCAATTTTGGGAATCACCTTCCTTCGGATTGCTACAACAAATAAATCAGGTGCTATTAATCCCAATATTTTTTGCTTGTTTGGGTTCATTTTTCCCAAGGAATTATTACTCTGGTTTGTCCATGATATGTACACAGGTCTATCAAATGGTGACCGCATTAACGATGGTCGCGTGGTGGTTCGATCAGTTTCCGTACATAGTCCGGCGAACGCCGCATCCGGAGCTCGGACCAACCTGTGAATTCAGGCTTTGCCACGCCTCTACTACATCACGCCGACGCCCTGCATCGACATTGACTTCGGCACCAGGCCATATTTCTTCTATTCCTCACTTTGCGTAAATTATTTATTATGCAACATTTTTTTTAATTATCATTATTACTATTATCTCCGGTTTGCACTATTTTTTGTGCACAGGAAAATGATCCGGGGACTTTGGCGTCACTCTGCCGGTCTGCATTGACCGTGCTATGTCACCACTTCGGCGTGGCGAGCTCTCCGCTCCGCCACCTCGGGACCGGCTTGGGGGATGGAACCTTGCCCCGCATCAAGCTCGGACCGCGTCATCAATACCGAACACATTAACCAGCTAATCGCTTTCATGCTCAAAGCTTTAATTTCTAACTTGTGCTCGGTTCGACCAAGCATTATACTTTTTTGGAAAAAAGTTGCTTGTAAAAAATTTCCTTGTCCAAACTTTGTTTGTGACGCATAAATTCAAATACCCCGTTTACTTGGGGGCTTCCTTTATGAAGCTTTTTCATGTTGCATATGATTATACTTGTACGGCTTCGTTCCATGTTCGTGTATTACGCCACAATATGCACCATATTGACTTAAGCGATTTGCAAGCTGGGTTGCCTCGCTCCTGTGTTTACCCCTACGTTCCCGATTGTTCGGCTAGGGAGTAAAGGGAGCACCTCTGCGATTGTCACGATCGGGTCAACTGAGCCGGACCTCAGACTGGGTGAAGCCGAAAGCTAGCGCTCTTATAGTTTTCAATGATGGTCGGCACACAACAGAACTCATGAGTACAAAAAATCTATTGCACAAGTCTCATAATAACAATGAGCACCGAAGAATGGTATCGGTGGGGGTACTATTTTCTTCGAAGATGCTTCTTACACTTCACGGTAATATAGCATGCTGGCCCAAAAGAGGAGTCAACATTGTTGTTGCCTTATGGGCCTGATTGCCTGGTTATTGGAAACACCGTCGATATTCTCGACCGATGGAGTACATAACACTTTTCGGTCCTTGACCAAAGAGGGAGAAGCTGATGGTCGGTTAAGACGCGTTTAAAGTTCGATTGAACATAGATACGATATAAGTACTTCGGTACATACAATCATTCTTCTACCCAAGTCACTTGGGGGCTCTTAAGTTTATTTGAGCCGTTTTATAATAAGTGTTCTTCTTCTTAGTCGTTGCAAAGTTTTATTATTATTTATCACTCCTTTTTTTGACACGAGTGTGCGGCCACTAGCCGGGGATCCTAATTTCTCTCTCAAAGCCGCTAGAGTTTAGTTTGCTAAACTGGCCTGATGAGAAGTACTCCGCCCTCGGGATAGGAGGTTGAAGTCGTAGGCTGACCCGCTCGAAGTCTTGAGATAGGATGTATCATGTTAAAGCACGACAGAAGCACTTCTTTTTTCTAAGACCAACTTTCGGATTGGCACCGAACACTTGATATTGTTCGGACGTCATGTTTTTACTGACGTTTCTTGGTTTTCCAAGCTTTTGGCACTTTTAAACTATTTGTGTTTTTCCAGCATTAGTCTCGCAGTGCAACGCCGGACAACTTTAGGGATTCGGCAAAAACATTCTCAGATATTGCTATATATGCATTGATTTCGAATTGTGTCTTCGGTCAATAGTTGGGTTGCCCGGCTCCTGCACTTGCTTCCTACGTTCCGTTTTGTTCGGCTAGGCGTGCAAAGGGAGAACGACTGCGATTGTGCTTCCAGCTCACATGGTTAAGCACCTTAGTGGAGAAAGCCGAAAACTGACTTTCACAATAAGCGTAAACTGGTCAGCGAACCGATGACTATGTTAAATGATGGGCCATTCATAACATTGGCCGAAGTGTTTACGGCTTGACCCCGACTGTCGCCGAACACTACCGGGGGCTATTAACTGGCCTCCCAAACTAAATCCTCAATATTTTGCTCTTACATTAGAGCTGAGGTTTAATGATCATGCTTAGCACGACAACCCAAAGAAAGGAACCGATAGCGGGACTATTTTCTTTGGAAGACATTTCTTCTGTTAAACAGTAATATAACTCTCTGCGTACCTTTGTTTATAAAACCGTATGGCCAGATTGCCTTGTTTGTTGTAAATCTTTGCCCTCATAAAGGCTTTATAAAGTAGGACAAACACTCCTCGGCTACTGGCCGAGGAGGTGGAAGCCGATGGTCGGTCAACAAAGTTTTGTACAATGCGGATCCGAGCACTAATGACGTAAAGTACTTGGATACATAGAGTCATTACACATAATTTGTGATTTTACTATGGATATTGATCCTTAATTCGGCCACTCGTGCCCGCATTAAGGCTCGGGGGCTACTGGGCTTCGGGCTTATTATTTACAAATATTAAAGGGGCACATCGATCCCCTGATCTGGTGTTGCCACCTGACCAGTGTCTCGGGGGCTACTGCATTGCTTGTCCAATGTAGAAAATTTTATGTGCAATATAGTTTCCGAGGAGATTTTGATCCTCAGGTTGGTCGGCCGCACCCAACCTGAGTCTCGAGGACTGAGCATGCCGCTTTTAGTGTCCCAAAGTATTATGCCGAGCTTGGACTTGATCCTCAGGCCGATTTTGCAAATCAACCTGAGTCTCAGCGGCTACTAGGATCAGCGGTCTTACGTCATCCTTCAGGTGCATCTCGGGTTTTAGACCGATACACACCTTGAGGGCTACTGGCTATATATCTCGGCAGAGAATAAATTGCACCAATAAAAAATATTCACAAAAATCGGCCCACATTCGGGGTGGTGCACCACCTCGGAAGCAGTCCGGCATAAAGATCGGGCGCTAGTGGCTGGCTCCATAGAGGGCATTTCCGGCATTAAGCTCGGCTAAACTCCTTCAACTTTTTTGAACCAAGGTGATATGACACCTCGGATATAGTCCGGCATTGGAGCTCGGATACATAGTCCGGCGTTGGAGCTCGGATACATTCCGACGTTAGATCTGGGAAGCGGTCCGGCATTGGTGCTCGGCTGCAAAAGATACCTCGAATACAGTCCGGTGTTAGAGCTCGGACGCAAGAGGACACTGCCTCCCGGGAACAACTTCAAACCCGAGGTGTGGCATAAAAATAATAAGGCATTGATAAAGGCCGGAAACTTAAAGGGGCTCCTCGGATACCCGGCGTATAAACTCGTCGAATGCATTTCGGCGATCCTCAAGATCGAAGATGAGAAGATTTGTTGAACCAGTTTTCAAGACCGACGACCGAAGATGAAGAACAGTTCGGAAGAATCGAGGAGCGTCCCTAACTTGAAGACCGGTTCAGGGGGCTACTGACGGTGTCCTGGACTAGGGGGTACTCACCAAGTCGTCTCCCGATCTATTAGATTGGGCCGAGGCCCCCCATGGCCAGTTCGGACAGCTGCCGCATACAAGGAAAATTCCACAAAGACTTGGCGATCAAGACAAGGACTTCTCCCCACCGGCGTATTCGGCTAGGACTCTTGTTAACCTAGGCCTCTGGTGCATTATATAAACCAGGGCCAAGCTAGTCAATAGAATATACAACTCCATATACAACTCCATATACAACAATCATACCGTAGGCTAGCTTCTAGGGTTTAGCCTCCTTGATCTCGTGGTAGATCTACTCTTGTACTACCCATATCATCAATATTAATCAAGCAGGACGTAGGGTTTTACCTCCATCAAGAGGGCCCGAACCTGGGTAAAACATCGTGTTCCCTGCCTCCTGTTACCATCCGGCCTAGATGCACAGTTCGGGACCCCCTACCCGAGATCCGCCGATTTTGACACCGACAGGGAGTGATGTGCTTTGTGCACCTCACAATCCTATAAATGTGTGTCCATGAGTAATACCATCTAGTATTTATATTTCAAGATTATCTAGTCACTATGTGGTATGTCTTCTCATGAGAAATTCAAATTCTAAATAGTCCATTAATTATCGCTTGTTGGATCCTTTTATTTGCCTCTTGTTTATCCTTAATTGGTATCACATTATGGGGGAGTAATATGCTATGTGTATATTCCTAGCCTAGAAAATGTGTACATTTGAGATATTGTCACCTAGTGTTGATATTGTAAATTATCTTGTTCCTAGGTGGCATGTTAGCTCTACAACGTTGCTATTTGCTTGTGTTTGGTGTGAAGATGATGTGGATATCCTTGCAATCTACCAACAGGGAATTATTTCCGAAAACTTATTGTCTTTTGACAATTGGTACTCACTTGTGTTGGTAGAAATTATTGATCATCTTACATTAGCCTTTGCTTTTATTGCCTTATCTTTGCCTAGGATTGGTCAACTCCATTGTATTCCATACCACTTGTGGATCTTTTATTTCCTTGAGCTTCTATTGTTGTATAGATATAGTGAAAGTGGTGATCCCATCTTGTGCTTTTTGTATTCAAATGCAAATTCTCCATAATGCACAATGCTTGGGGGAGCTATCCTATTTTTCTTAGAACACTCACCTTGTGATCCTTTTCAAGTGTGTGTTGGTGGAATGCAAATCGTTTCTTTTGGTACTTTGTGCCATCATGAAACTTTGTAGAGCACTTGGTTTGTTTGGAACCATTCTCTCTTTTGGGAGTTTGACATCTTTCTTTTTGTGTATCAATGGATATCTCATTCCTTGATGTATCGTTTAATGATATCCTCCAAGTGATGATTTATTCATTTGGTATCCTTTCTTCACTTGGCATTTCTTTTTCTTTTGGTACCGGTTCTTGAAAGTCTTGAGCATGCACATTAACTTCATGTAGTTTCTTTGGCATGATTTCCTTCTTTGACCCAATATATAGGGGAAACTCCACCAAGTCTCAAATTGGATGAGATGTGCATGTAATTCATTTTCATATCTATGTGCACATATTTATGTGGAGTTTGTCCTATGTATTGTTGGTTCTCTAACTCTTTGGTCCCAATGAGTTTGGGTACCATTTTGTTTGTGTTGTTGTTCTAGGAACAATTGGAGATGCATTGGACGCTCGGCTCACTCACAAGGAAGGTGGTGTCACCATGTACTTATTGGATTCAAGCTAGGATGATCAATGAACTACTATCTACCCTTAATTGGTATCTACTACATCCTTCCAATGATATCTCAGTAACAAGCATCTCTTCATGCATTCTTCCTTGCTTTCAACCTTGTGTAGGTTGCATCTTAGCATGATATTCATTCCATGTTGTGATACTTGTTTCCTTTCTCAAAGCATCTCAACGATGATCTCATATTACTAGTTGTGATGTCTTTGATGGTTGTGTAGTAGGAATTCATTTATATACAATAAGACCATATCTATCCATGTGCTATGCTTTCAAGCAAATATCTTATTGGTATATTTATGATTTCCTTGTGGATATCTTGTTGTTTACTTTTGTAACTATTTCGTGTGTGTATCTTTCTTTGTAGATATATATCATCATGATTTCGTCTACCTAGAATCTTATACACTTGAGAGAAGTTGCATATCTAGTTGATATCCTTTCTTTCACGTCCACCTTGTCTTTCTTATGTTATTTCTTTGGTGGCTCCGTGAAAGCTTTTGCCTTGAGTGCGTGTCTTATCTTGTTGGATCTTGATGCACTCTTGTGTGGTGAAGATTATTTTTGTCATGCTTATCTTTATGAGGCTTTTGCCATCTTAATTGGTATCCCTCGTCTTGATGAGGCTTTCATCTTCTATCTTCACCACGGGTTGTCACAAGCATAGGTTCTTTATATTCTTATTAGTAAGCTTGTGAACCCATTTACTTGTGTGTAGGAATGATAGGCCTTGCACTGTGTTGCCTCATTCTTTCAAGATTTTATTGATGCTTAATGCTCATTCGTACATTAGTCTTCTCAAGTGCATTGCCTTGACTCTCACACATCATTTTGGTTGAGCCCATTCTTAAGTTGCCTCTTTCACTTATTGCTCAACCATGTGTTTGTTACATGTACTAGGCTTAGTTTCCTATATGCTCACTTGCATTTGTTGTAAGTTTCTATTGATTTTGGGGGAGCTATGATCCTATTTTGTGCACTTTTTATCCAAATAAAAAAAATTCTTATGTGTGCACAAATCATGGGGAGATTCTCTAGTTTCTTTAGAACACTCCTTTGCTCATATCATAATATCCTTTATTCATGTAGCTCATAGGATCTTTGGTCTAGTTGGTTCAATTGATATCTGTTGATTGCTTGCTTCAATTGGTACCTTTTGATTGCTTGATTGCTTGTGTCTCTCTTTGTTATGTCCTTGTGGCATATCATTCCTTTAGCAATCTTGGTGCCACAATATAGTTGGTCTTCCTCCAAGTATTACCGTTGGATATGTGTATTGCGTTCCACTCTCTTGTTGAAAAATACACAATTTATGGAGGAACACAATTTATATTAGCCTTCTATGCTTTTCACCCATTTTGGCAATCGATGCCAATGGGGTAGAAGTTTCAGAGAGTTTTCTCCTTGCTTTGGTTTTGTTCCTAAGCATTTGCATCTCATACGCATGCATTATTGGTTGTTGCATTGCTTGGTGATGCATAATTCCTTGTATAAACTCTCTGAAAGTGATTGTCATCAATTACCAAAATGGGGGAGATTGAAAGAACATGCGGTGCCCCCATGTTTGGTTTTGGTAATTGATGACAATCTCTATGGACTAATGGTTGCCTTGAGTTATATTTGAAGGTTTTGTCCATAGGTTTTCTTGGAGTACATGTGTTGGTTTCAAGGAGAGTTTGTGTCGACCAAGGTGCTATTCAAGGAATTATCCAAAGATTGGTCATTTGAGAGTTGAGCTTATTGCAAGCATGCTTGAAGAAGAAGAAGAAGAAGAAGAAGAAGAAGAAGAAGAAGAAGAAGAAGAAGAAGAAAGAAGAAGAAGAAGAAGAAGAGAAAAAGAAGAAGAAGAAGAAGAAGAAGATTGTTTGATCATTCATGTTTACCTTCAAGACATCATCGAGATGAAGAGAGTTGGAAAGATTCAAGGTTGATCAAGACTAAGTCAAAGAGTGAATCAAGTTGATCAACACACAAAGCGTAGAAGATGTACCGAGAGGGATCAAGTGATCCCATGGTATGGTAAGCATTGTCAATTACGCTTTGTGTACTAACCCATGGTCTTCGTGAGTTCTTTGTGGGGTTAGGTTGCGGTGTGCAAGTTCAAGTGAAGCATCACGAAGAGATCAAATGCTTGAAGCTTGTCGTCCATTGTGGTGAATGGACTTGTGAAGATGTGCGGAAGAGTGGCTCACCCATAGTGGAGTATGGGGGAGCAATCAACTAGTCTTCATCGAGCCAACAAATCAAGAAAAGGTGGTCCAACTTGAGGGAGTCAAGATCGTCATCATCTAGCTCAAGTGGACCATGTGCAAGGCAAAGGTTTGCCCTTGATAGGTTTTCTATTTTACCGGTCTCATGGTAGTTGGGAGACCGGGTTATAGGATCGATTGCCGTACTATCAAGGGGGGCTCTCGATGAGTTAGCTTGATCGTATCATCGTAGAGAGCTCAAACCATTGCATCCTTGCATCATCTTTCTTGGTTCTTGTTTGGTTCTCTTTGTGAGTCTTAGAGCTTATGGTCATCTTGATGACAAGCTTGAGTTCATCAAAAACACGGAGTTCGCATGCATCTTCTATGATGTTTTCGGTGTTGGAGGTTTTACCGGTCTTTTCCGAGGAAGGGTTCTCACAATTTTCTTATGGGACTTTTCTCATTTGCTTCTTATTGATATTTATTTCAAGATTGTGTTAGCCCTTGTCGCTAGCTTTCCAACAAACTTGGTTTCATCGAATTTGGAGTCCGTTTGCAAAAGTTGTGGCAGTTTTGGTGTTCTGAAAAGGCTGCAGCGGTACTACCGTGAATTGGAGCGGATGTAATTTTTTACTACCGCTCCAGAGCAGTACTACCGCGGCTCCTACAGCGGTAGTACCGCTCCGGACCAAAAACTCGTCCCAAGTCTTGCGGTGGTAGGCCCGGGATGTTTTTTTAGTACCGCTCGCAAGCAGTAGTACCGCACCATTTGCGGTAGTACCGTGAGGTGCGGTAGTACAGGTCGAGGTAGTACGTGAGGACGAGCGGTAGTACCGCTCCGGCGGTTCTTCTGGCCTTTTGCCTCCTCGCTGTTGTTTTTCAAAGGGGTACTTCCGCCCTAGCGGTAGTACCGCTCCTTGGAGCGGTAGTACCGCTCTGTGCGGGCTGTGAGCATAACGGTTGGATTTTTCCCCACCTATAAAAGGGGGTCTTCTTCCCCAATGAACCTTATCCTTTTAGCTCGTGTTCTTCCCCCATTGTTGACCTTCTTCGAGCTTGCTAACTCTCAATCCCTCCAATGATTCTTGCTAGTTCTTGAGGGAAAAGAGAGAGGAGATCTAGATCCACGTTTCCACCAATCACTTTCTCCTCTAAGTGAGGGGAACCCCTTGGATCTAGATCTTGGAGTTCTTCGTGTTCTTCTTTCGTTCTTCCTCTCATTTTCCTTCCCTAGCATTAGTTGCTTTGGTGGGATTTGGGAGAGAAGGACTTGGGCACTCCGTGTGCCCTTGCCATTGCATTTGGTGCATCGGTTTGAGTTCTCCACGGTGATACGTGGAAGTGAAGTTTGAGAAGCTTATTACTCTTGGGTGTTGTGAAGGAAATATGCCCTAGAGGCAATAATAAAGTTATTATTTATTTCCTTATATCATGATAATTTATTATTCATGCTAGAATTGTATTAACCGGAAACATAATACATGTGTGAATACATAGACAAACAGAGTGTCACTAGTATGCCTCTACTTGACTAGCTCGTTAATCAAAGATGGTTATGTTTCCTAACCATGGACAAAGAGTTGTCATTTGATTAACGGGATCACATCATTAGTTGAATGATCTAATTGACATGACCCATTCCATTAGCTTAGCACCCGATCGTTTAGTATGTTGCTATTGCTTTCTTCATGACTTATACATGTTCCTATGACTATGAGATTATGCAACTCCCGTTTGCCGGAGGAACACTTTGTGTGCTACCAAACGTCACAACGTAACTGGGTGATTATAAAGGAGCTCTACAGGTGTATCCAAAGGTACATGTTGGGTTGGCGTATTTCGAGATTAGGATTTGTCACTCCGATTGTCGGAGAGGTATCTCTGGGCCCTCTCGGTAATGCACATCACTAAGCCTTGCAAGCATTGCAACTAATGAGTTAGTTGTGAGATGATGTATTACGGAACGAGTAAAGAGACTTGCCGGTAACGAGATTGAACTAGGTATTGGATACCGACAATCGAATCTCGGGCAAGTAACATACCGATGACAAAGGGAACAACGTATGTTGTTATGCGGTTTGACCGATAAAGATCTTCGTAGAATATGTAGGAGCCAATATGAGCATCCAGGTTCCGCTATTGGTTATTGACCGGAGACGTGTCTCGGTCATGTCTACATTGTTCTCGAACCCGTAGGGTCCGCACGCTTAAAGTTACGATGACATTTATATTATGAGTTTAATGCATTTTGATGTACCAAAGTTTCGGAGTCCCGATGTGATCACGGACATGACGAGGAGTCTCGAAATGGTCGAGACATAAAGATTGATATATTGGAAGCCTATGTTTGGATATCGGAAGTGTTCCGGTGAAATCGGGATTTTAACCGGAGTACCGGGAGGTATATGGGCCTTAGTGGGCCTTAGTGGAAGAGAGAGAGGTGGCCAGAGATGGGCCGCGCGCCCCCCCCCCCTTGGTCCGAATAGGACAAGGAGAGGGGGCCGGCCCCCCTTCCTCCTCTCTCTCCTCTTTTCCCCCTCCGCGAATCCTATTCCAACTAGGAAAGGGGGGAGTCCTACTCCCAGAAGGAGTAGGACTCCTCCTGGCGCCCCTCTTGGCCGGCCAGCCCCCCCCCTTTGAGCCTTTATATACGGAGGCACGGGGCACCCCTAGAGACACAAGTTGATCCACGTGATCATATTCTTAGCCGTGTGCGGTGCCCCCTTCCACCATAGTCCTCGATAATATTGTAGCGGTGCTTAGGCGAAGCCCTGCGACGGTAGTACATCAAGATCGTCACCACGCCGTCGTGCTGACGGAACTCTTCCCCGACACTTTGCTGGATCGGAGTCCGGGGATCGTCATCGAGCTGAACGTGTGCTAGAACTCGGATGTGCCGTAGTTTCGGTGCTTGATCGGTCGGGCCGTGGAGACGTACGACTACATCAACCAAACGCTTCCGTTGTCGATCTACAAGGTACGTAGATCATACTCTCCCCTCTCGTTGCTATGCATCACCATGATCTTGCGTGTGCGTAGGAATTTTTTTGAAATTACTACGCCCAACAGTGGCATCCGAGCCTAGGTTTTTATGTTGATGTTATATGCACGAGTAGAACACAAGTGAGTTGTGGGCGATATAAGTCATACTGCTTACCAGCATGTCATACTTTGGTTCGGCGGTATTGTTGGACGAAGCGGCCCGGACCGACATTACGCGTACGCTTACGCGAGACCGGTTCTCCCGACGTGCTTTGCACAAAGGTGGCTAGCGGGTGACAGTTTCTCCAACTTTAGTTGAACCGAGTGTGGCTACGCCCGGTCCTTGCGAAGGTTAAAACAGCACCAACTTGACAAACTATCGTTGTGGTTTTGATGCGTAGGTAAGATTGGTTCTTGCTTAAGCCCGTAGCAGCCACGTAAAACTTGCAACAACAAAGTAGAGGACGTCTAACTTGTTTTTGCAGGGCATGTTGTGATGTGATAT